>NW_027104750.1:699-22026 GCF_000696795.3 Halyomorpha halys
TATATTGTTCCAAATCAAGTTATGACCGCCATTAAATTCCTGGGCACAGGTCCATAAGGTTTTTCGTAAGTACAATCACATGCGTCTGCCAGTTTGATAATAGTCTAAACTCTTGTTGGAAAAAAATATGATTAGAGAGCTAAATAAGTTAATAAAACATTATCAATTTATTTGTTTACTTACAGATACAGCCCTGATACTTTCCATGCAAGAAAGAAAATCTTTCCCTTCTATATAGCTCTCTATTTTAACAAGTTTCCTTATTATTGAAAATGTTAATTCCCTTTGATAGCCTGATCGAAAGAACTAAGGATGTCGACTTTATTTTAATGTACTTATACTTCGACTGTCTGTTAATTGTATTTGTATATTTATTCATAGTATAAAGCTAAGATATAAATAACGTTTATGCATGGGCGTACTCAGAGGGGGGCAGCTACTTTCTAGAAATGAAAACAAAATATTAATTTAATTAAATTTTTTTTTCAAGTAAATACTTATTGTAATGGCTAATAAAGCTCTGCGGTACCAATTATATATGGTAGTCTTAAAATTTTGGTTTTATTCTCTTTTTCTAAGCTGAAATGTCATAAATTTGATTAACTATGGCTTGCCCCTCCCCCCCCCCAGTTTTGATCTTGGGTACGACTTTGCCTTAATACATTACAACTCGTATATTCCTTATGATTTGAAGTTCATATCTTATCAGAATAATAATCATACAATAATAACATGCCATATTTGAATAATTAACATATTTACCAACGACGCTGTTTAAAGCCTTAAAACTTTTGGTTATCAGCGCCTATGATTAAGTTACAAACACGCAATCACACACACATTCCTTAAAAACCACATGCACGTAATTCAAACAAATCTAAAAAATGAAAGTAATTAATACAAATGAAAAAAATAGTAGTAAAAAATAAATAAATAATTATTGAATAGATAGAAGTAAAAAGTAATAATAAAATCAAATCAAAAAGAAAGCGGAGTGCTTTTAAAAATTTAAACACTAATTTAACTTTATCTTCTTCTGTGAGAGCTTCTGATAAATTTGGGGTCAGTTCTATCATTTTTATTGTTAGCAAATAGTGAGTACATTCTTCAAAAATATTTTTAATCGTGAGGATGGACTGACAATATCGGCACGTAGAAGGTGGCAGTTTTCTGATCAGGTGAGAGTGCGTGAGGAGAGTATGACCTATTCTCAAGTGGGTTAGAGCAACTTCTCCGAATGACGGGGTTTTAATGTGGGATTATCTTATAAAATATTCTATTGCTAAGACGCACTTCTCTCTTAACTCTTGTTGCAGGAAAATTCTCTTTGTATATTCTTGTTTAATCACCGCAGTCTGAGATGAATCAAAATCTGCAATGACTGATTTGTATAGAAAAAATACTGAATTTACTGGAGTGGATTGTATATAGTAGTTTTGAACAAAATTAGAGAAGTTTAATGATGATGTGCCTCTATTATTGTATAATTATTACAATTGATGATATATGTTTGACCATAGGTGGTTCCAATGTTAATATTAGTTAGGTTAGTTATTAATTTTTTTGTTGAATACATTAATGAATTAAATTCCAATTACTTGGTGAGATGTGTGAAGCTTGCAGACTAGTTCTGCTCTCCTATCCTGATTTCGTTCCCTGGCTGGCTGGGTTGATTAAACTATTCGCTCATCCTGAGGAATCGTTGATTGCTAGTTGGTCTAGACAGCCTGTGTTCATTTATCTGTGCTACCTGTTCTCTCTCAAGGAGAACTCGTCCTCACTGGTACAGTGGGTACTTAGCTACTTTTTTTTTCTCCCAATACATGGCAGCATTTTAAGCTGCCCTTGAATGTATTTTACGGGTCGTCCATAAACCACTCTTGCTAACTTATCGCTTTTATTTATTCATTTTTTGTTTTCACTTAAGTATTTCATATACCTATATATAAGATACACTAAATTAAAACTTTCATACTTCCTCTGTATCTACTGTATATATATATTCACTACTTTTCAATACTTACTTTAATGATTGTTGACGAACATCTCCATAGATCACGCCCCTCTCAACGCTAGGATTCGTATTAAAGGGTATTATGGGCCTATTTCTTATTTATTTATTTACTTATTTTTTTGTTTATTCAATTTGAATATCTTCATTATATCAAATTGGTAATCCTTATAAAAGTTTAAGGTACTACATCCTTTTTTTATAAACATTTGTAAAGATTTCAGGAAAAAAAAAGTTTAACTCAATTTTTCAAATGTTTTAAGTAGGAAAAATTGAAATTTAGGAACTTTTAGCTGATCTGTGTGTATTATTAGATTACCCTGTCATAGAGCTACAATGTAGTGCTAAAATTAAAATGAAATAAAATATTTTTTTTTTTTAAGTTTATGTGATGTAATATTCCTGATTTATATGGGGTGTGCATGTGTTATATATATATACTCTTAGTGGCGCTTGCTATAGCTAATAATGGTTTATCAACTTCGGACGTGGTAAGTACTTGGATATGTGACCACTCAACCTCTCATGACGGAAAGCCACACTTCTCTCTTCCACCTCTCGGGTTTATGGGCTCAGTCAGTCTACTGGGGCCAATTCACGCGGACCTGGGGTGGGAATTATGACCCTAGCCCGCGTACTTAAATTGAAACCAAACATTGTATTTTTGAAATTTATTATTATTTCCTCGATTTAGTCAATTTTTTAAAAATAATAATAAAAAAAATTGTACAGTTGTTTTATTGGGTTTAATATTGTTATACCATTTACGTGAAATAAGATAGACTGCATTGAGAATATGCAAATAATAAACTATGTTAAAAATGATAAACTTAATCTTACACGTATTGCAAATTTAGCCTCAGGTAATAAACAGTGCAATTGTCAATAGGTTCCCATCGTCTATTTACCAAGATAAAAAAATATGTATAATGTACATTATTCTTAATTTTATATTACTATTAAATTAATATTTATAAAAAATATCTAAAACTGGGTATTTTTTTTTTTTTTTTTTTGGTGAGGAGACGAGGGAAACTCCTTTCTTGCTCATTGCATTTCTCAATTCCAAATATTTTTTAATTAAACTTAATATTTGCATATTAATCATGAAATTTGTCTTGTTTTATGAAAATAATATAGCAACATTAAATTTCGTAATAAAACTGTTCAAATTGTTTTATTTATCTTTGAAAAAAACTGTAGCAATTAATGATGTAATAAATTTCAGAAATATGGTGTTCGATTTTAATTTACTGAATGGGTTACTAATTAACATATTGCACTTTGTTTCTCCGCCCATGACATACATGATATGAGCATATCTATAGAATTTTACGTTGATGAACATTATAAAAATGAAATTACGGAAAGTGAATCCGAGAATGGAAAGGCTTCATACTGTTTATTGGAGATATAACTTGTTACTTTTACTTTATATAGTTAGTAGTTACTTTCGGAAATAATTGTGATATTGTTTTTTTATTTAATCCTGGAGCAGTGATGCTTTCAACAAAAATAAAGCTTACTTTGCAGTTAATTATAAAATACATATGATTCTATGAAATATTAAATATGTATATATTATGTTTTAAAAATGCAATTAAATAGGATAATTACTATTTATATTTTTATATGTCTAGTAAAATCAACAATCCGAATTTGAAATTATAATTATACAGTTTTTCCCCTTATATATAAATATTGTTTTCTAAATTCAATTCCATGTATATTTTGTATATTACTTATTATTAACAGCTAATTATTGAATCTTGCTACATGAATTTGTTTTTTATAAATAAAATTGCTGCTATATTCATTAACTATTATATAGTTTCATTACATTGATTATTTTATAAAATATTCTTACTCCTAGAATACTTTTCGTTTTGCTTAGTTTACGAGTTAGTTGAACTGTTAAAGCTGTTTTTATCTTTTCATTCATCCGTGACCATTTTTACTTCAGTTTTGATTATTTATTAACTTTGCTAATTAGTTTTATAATTAAGTACTCGTTATCTTATCTAAACGGCATGTTAAGTTCTCTACCTGCTTTTTGGCTGTTGAAAAGTGAAAGTGGATGTTGCCTCCATGAAATATGGTTAGGGAACTAGAAGATCTTATCACTGGGAGATCTAATCTAGATTACTGCACCCCCAGGTACACACATTTCACTTCCCGAGCTATTTATCCTTGTTATTACAATTCTGCTGGTTTTATAAGCACTTTTTAGGAAATTTTTTAATGAATTAATCGTGTACAAACCCATGTATGCAGTAATGTACAGTGCCAGTCTAACCTGAGCTCAATTAAGATGGAGAAGATATTATAATTGTACTAACTAAAATGACACTTGATTGATCAGAGAGTATAAAGTCTGGTGTTACATATAGGTTTTCAAACTATGTAGCTATTTTTCAATACTAAAATATTTTGTGAAACCTCACACTGTTTTATTTTTTTAAACAGATATTTATTGAGGAATCAAACCTGTTTTATTAGATATTTTTATTAACTCTCTGAAACAAAAATATATTTTTCTAAAACTCTTTTATTATACTAATACCGCTCTATATAGATTAGTTTCATTCAATTCATATTTTTATAAATATGTTAAAATTTCTTTATATTTTTCTTGATTTACCTCTTATTGTTTGCGATATAAACTTCAGAATTACTTAATTGTAAATCATTATGTAATGGTTATTATTTATATTATTTTTATGTAATATATAATAGTTATATAAATTATCGAAGACTCCTCGACTCGTTGTTAGTAAATATCCTAATATTATATTTACATGCCTTTTTATTGTTTATCCCGTTTCTGGGTCATTTCTGACATATGTATTGATTATCCTACAAGTTACTACTCTATTCTTACCAGATTGGGAAGATCGAGTAATCATTCCATTGGGAATCTACGAAATAAAAGTCAACCTGCTCTGGCTGGAATTTAGTCAGCGCCTCTGCAATTACGTGGTTTCTTCTTATTTTTAAGCGTAAATCTTAAATTTGAAGATGTCATTAATTTATTTTTATTTGGTAATAAAGGTTTAAATTGAACATACTTAACCGAAAACAAAACTAAAGTTTTTTTTTTTCAAAGCTTTACCACAACAATAAATTCGTTTTCAAACGTGGCTACATTAGAATTTCTAGTCCGAATGAAAACAAATTTGTACCTGACAGTTATAGTTCAAATCTAATCATTAACATTGACACCACTTCTAAACATGCTCTAAAAAAAATTGGCTCTAAAGGACTCGCCTAAAATGCTCCAGGCGTACGTCAGGACGACAAAAACAAGATGGACACAATAATTTTCCATTTTTACTGATGTATCTAGATCTCGCTCCTTAAACTTCAAACAATTTTTCTAGTGAAAAAAGAATTTGGAGACATTATTTAATTAAAAAGGAAAACCTGTTTAGACTTTCAATTTTTCGACAATAAAGTTGATTGAGATTTTTATGCTGTAATATTATTTTATTTGCTAACTAACGACCAAAAATATATTTTATAAAAATAATTTAGTATTTTTTTCTTATAAAATATTCCTACATGTGCTATGTATTTTATATTTCTGTGGAAAAAAAAGATTGTTCGATAAAACGTGAGCTAGATAATTTTAAAACGGTTTAACCCTAGCAGCACCAAGGGGGGGGGGGGCTCGCCGAGCCCTCACTTCCGATTTTTTTTAATACTGCTCTCAAAAATTTTTTCACAGACAAGGAAAAAAATCTATTTACCTAAAATTTATCTACCAACATGTTGGAATTAATTTGAAAAATATTTGATAAGGAGGAAGATTACGAAAAATTATTTGTGTTAGAAAAATCAGATGAGTGGAGCCCCCCCCCCCTTGGTGCAGGGAAGGGACCTGAGGTTCATCAAAATGCTGGCTTCTGATTGGCTGCTCACGGAAGTGCACCAGCTCGCCCATACTCTCACTACTGGTCTGATTTCCTCAGTTTTATTTACTTAAAAATATTTTCGGACTGATATGTTTCTTTGGTTTTTTAGTTGTTTTGAAAAGAGTTGACACATGTGAACCTGCTGAATCTAGTGATGAGCATTTGTAAACATAAACATTTTATTCTTATACCTAAGTTCAGACAATAGAATTATTTTTTGTTTTAAAATATTCATGAAATTGAAAATAATTAAAGTTTCAGCGACCCTAGGTTTTTGTTGTATCATGTATTCTTATTCTTTTTTTAATTCCAAATTAAAACATTTTCATAATAAAGCATATAGAAATCTTAGGTCCTTATTTTTTTTTTTAAATAATCCTTATTCTACCATCTTATTTACAGAAGTAATAAGAAATTATTATATTTCAAAAGAGTAAGTTTACCATAAAAGGAAAATTAATGATATAAGGGTTAAAATCAAGTGAGGGCTTGTGGAGGTCGTCTTGGGAAGTGTAGGGCTCTGCGAGCCCCCCCCCCCCCCTTGGTGCTGCTAGGGTTAATATTCATTTTATAGGAAACTTAATGACATACTTATTTTTAGATAAACATATATCAATCTAATCATATTCAATCTAAAAGTAATAAATACTTGATTTATTTATCTTCTTTACTAATTACCCTTTCTTGAAATCTATAGCTTAATAATTAATGATAACTTATTATATAATTTTAATCAATTGATATTCCTGTTTAGTCTGAACACTCAATATCATCTCATGAACTAAGATGACAAAGAGTGTTGTCGAAGCCAACGGCCATTCTCAAGGACATTCCTTAATACAAATTTACACCTCACATCCAATTATTTTAACATTTATAGCAGGCTGTTCTGCCCATTATTTACTGTTAAATCACTTTTTAAAAAAAAAGTTCAGAACTTTAAGAGTTTGTTGATAATGTTAAGTTGATGTAAATTAAAAGTTTTAAAAATTAATGAAATAATGACAGTATAGGATGATTTGACTATTATTAATGTCCTGGGCAGCTTAGCCTGCAATAAATTTTTGAATAATTGGATGTGAGGTGTAAATTTGTATTTTGGATTTTCCTTGAGGATTGCCAAATTGGCCGAGGCGTAGGACTGCTGATGAGATGATAAATTAGAATCTTTTTTTTTTTTTTTTTTTTTTTTTAATTTTATTTATTTGTTGATATTTACAACTGTATAAAAAAATACAACCAGTAAATTTGATCATAATGACATATGATATGATACAGGATGTAGAGAAACTACCCAGTAGTAGAACTCTAAAGCAGTTTACAATATAAGGTCACGAGGCCATCTTCTTTTCAGGCGCCTTGGAGGATTGCCAGGAATGGAAGAGGAAGCAAGGTTAGAAACGAGTGGGTTTGGGTGGTTAGGGAGTTTATTATGGAAGGAATAATATCGGGTTCGGGCTAGATCGGTTACATAAGGAACATTTAGGTCTTTATGGATGGTTTTATTAGTAACAAAATAAGGAGCATTGAGGATTTTACGAAGGATTTTGGATTGTAAAGATTGGATACGAGAGGAATTCGAAGGTTTAGTGGAGCCCCAAAGCTCAACTTCGTATATCCAGATGGGCCTTATTATTGTCATGTAAATCAGTCTTTTGTAATGGAGTGGCAATTTAGACCGTTTGTCTAGTAAGTGCTGTAGTAGTCGTAATCTGCGTGCAGTTTCCTGTCTTTTCAGTCTTGTGTGAGGATTCCAGGTTAGTCGTTTGTCAAGATGAAGAAATTAGACTCAAAATGAGTATTGAGACTTAGCAGGGATACCAATTAATTTATTAATCAAGAAATACCAATCTCAAGAATTTGAAAAGTTATATATAAAATTATTATATAATTTTAAAGTATCGAAAAATTTACCTTCCTTATGTCAATCATTAAATTTCTGCAAAATTTCTTTTTTCCCTATTTCAATAAGGTTTGTTGTGCAACTAGTGGCAGATCTGATGAACAACCGTTTTTGTAATTAATTAATTATTTTAATTTTATTTATTTATTTTTTTAAATATCGTTTCCTCAACTGAAATATATATAAAATTAAATTTATTTTACTTAATTAAAATTACCTCCATATGTTTTAAAGCTATTTTTTAAATTTATTTATAGTCGACTTAACACTAGTTCTATATTCATGATTTGTTTTGCACGATCCATAGTGAATATAGTGGGTAATACATCATCGTTTATCTGCAATGAGAATATTGTTTGTGAACACTCCTTATCCGTTGGGTACTGTTCTGGATATTGACATATGGATAGCAGTTTGCTATTCGTTACAGAATCGGTCGATACAGTCCCAGAGGAAGCAATGAAGCTAAAGCGACCGTACACAGAGATCTGTTGATTTATGCCACCCGCCTTTGTTCACAGATGACTAAGTCTGTAAACCAGGAATCCTGGTTGGGAACCTGTTCTGTCTTGGACCAAAACTGTCCTGAATCGATTCTCTCCTAGATTGTTTAATATTTCCATGGGATATTCATTACAAAATAAATTGAAAATTGATGAAGTTAATGAAGATCTTAGGAGTCGGGTGGAAAGTAGATTCTATTATTTGGTAGATTGTATATATCAGATTTCAGTGGATAAAGTGAGATAGAAAACTAAGTTCTGTTTTATATCTCGCTTTCTGTATGTACGGCTGTACACTTAAGTCATTTTATGATGTATCTATTATATTTTCAAGTGGTTAGTTGTCATATATTTTCGATAGAAATTTCTGTGTTAGTGGTTCTGTATCTCTATAAAAATATGAAAAAAATTAACGAACACTAATTTTTGATGCCGGCATTACTAATACCTTTCTACACATGAGTTTCCAACTAATACAACATTGTTTTAATTGAGTCATATTCCTTATTATTTTAAATAGATTTCAATAGTAGATTAAAAGGGACAATATTTTCAAATAAGTGAATTTATGACAACAGTTTATATATTAACATATGATTTCGTACAAATTCAAGACTTAAGCCTCCGATTCAATACGTATGCATCGAATATGACATTGTCACTTAATATCTCTAAAATTCATGGGAGTTTCATATTTCCGAGAGTCATTAAATCATACGTTGAGAGCGTTATAACTAAAAAAAAATCAAGTGTTTGGTTTACGGTGCGCAGTGCAAGCCTCAACCACAAGATCAGTCGTAGAACTTCAACGTCCATTTTTTTTCTCGAAATGCAATCTTTTTAATTATATTTACTTTGCATAGTTCACATAATTCTGCGTTTTATAGCCTTCTTAATTTATTTTTTAACGGTAAGGAAAGGATGGTATTTTTTAAAAATCAGCTACAAAATTTAGAAGTGGATAGTGTGAGATCATTTTAACCTAAGAAAGAATTAAAAGGAAGCTTGTACGGGAAAAAAATTATTGGTTGAAATGAATGTATAGTTGTATAATTTATAATATATGTAATATATTAAAATATATTAAACTATGTAAGTGATATTAATAGTTATGATTATACATATATAACTTGTATATCAGTTATTGAATTTATATATTTTTGTATTTCTTTCTTATCTTTTTTCAATTGTAGTCTTTGTCTTTTTGTAGACCCTATCAATAACTTGTGCCTATAAAATCCTATGGTTTATCGTCATTAACTCAAACAAATAATTTATTTATTTAATATATCCAAGTGGATTTAAATAATGGATAGTTGATCAATATCAAAATCATTGAAAAAAAAATGGGTCGAAGACCCCATATGGTTTTATTACCATACTTCATTACAACATTATTTATACGTATAAAAATATTATGTATGAATCTTATACATTAGTACGTACATGTAATGCTTTATATTCTGTAGCAATATTAATAAATAGCATATCCGAAACATGTTACTAATATTTTTCATTTTCTGTTACAGGTAAATAACGCAGAAGTGCTATTTTTTCTGATATACGTGAGTGAATAATTTTATTTATATTAAGTATAATGTACATTAGAAAAATGTTAAATTTTTCAATCCTTTTAGTTTTTATTTTGTTTATGTTCTCTAAATAGAAAAAGGGGTCCCCCCCCCTTTCATCTAAGAAAAATTATTTTATTTATGAATTTTAATTTCTAGTTCACGTCTTTAAGTCCTTATCAATTTTTTTGTTATATCTTCATATTTCTTTATACCATCTGTCTAATATCGTTCCTAGCAGAGGCTATAAATCAGGGCTAAGAGATGGAGGAAGTTTCTCCTTAAAAGCTCGCTCCCCTAGGGCCGATGGTCTAACTTTTTTCTTCATCTAGAAGTCTGAACCCAACGAGTGGAAAAATCCCTCCTACTATTGAAAACACACATAAAAGGATCTTTTTAGATATTTCTTCGCTGATAGTATATATATTACGATCTTAATCAAATACTGACTTGTGATTTTAAATATTTGATTAAGATTAAAAAATAATAAGGTGCTTAATTAGCTAATACATGTATAAAAGTAAAGTTGTTTACCCTTCATTATATCATTTTATTGGAAATTTTGAAAAATGAATCAATTTAAACGAACGATATTAAAAAAAAAATCTGTACTACTACAACCGATGAAGGGTCAGGGGTTAAGTACTTTGTAAGTAAATACTGTTACTTGACCAACGGTTGTGCAGGGAGTTGGCTCAGTCAGAATCACGCTCGACCGCCAGATTTTTACCCAATTTATGAGGCTGAGTGGAGCCCGGGACCCTGTTGCTTAAAATACAAAGTCCACACACACCTCCATAGCTATGTTCGCTGACGATTATATTTAAAACAATCCTCAGGCCACTGCTGATGTACGGCTGTGAAGACGTGGGCGGCATCCTTCATGAAAAGGAAAAAAACTACAATTTTTTCAAAATAAAGTCCTAAGAATCGCAGTTAATGCTCTTTGGTTCATAAATAATAGCCAATTGGATCGCGAATTACATATGGAGTTAATAGAGGATTATATCAAAAAACGGTTCATGAAGTTCCACTCCCAGTTGCCGACAGTTAAAGGAGCAGTGACCTACAACCTGGGAAACCCAACCTCAACCCGAAGACTGATGCCCAGACTGCTGCAGGACATTCTGTTATAAATTTTTAATAAATATAAAATTAATTCGTAGTAACACTACCTCTATTCACTTATTATTATTATTTATTTTATTTATTCATTATTATTATGAGAAAAATAAGTATTGTTATCAATACTAAGTAGTTTCTATACTTGTAGTTATGAACCAATACTAATAGCTTTCATTATGAAACTGGGCTAAGGAGGGCCCTTTTGGGTTTCTGAACACATTTCTGTATTAATGATTTAGCTGTACTTTTTATACATAATAATTGATAATAGTAATATAATAACGATTTTATAAAAAATAATCGGAGAAGTTACTTATTTTCGTCTGAATAAAGTATAGTTATTATTATTCTTCCACCCACAAACATCATCTCTTGATTTAATTATTATTTACTATTTGTTTTTCTTTCTTATTGTCACTCTTTCTTAATTATTTTTTTAATAACCGTAAATGTCAGAAAGGAAGACATAATTAAATGGAGAATTTAATTAAATTTAAAAAACATTCAAAGATAGGAGAAAATTTTTTTTTTACTGTCTCGCTTTTTTCCTTTCTTCCTTTTAATTAGTAATTATTTTTAAAACACGCGATCCCGTTCAAATTACCCAGATTTCTCCTTGACCCTTCATTTTCTATGGCGCATTCCTTGGTCGTTTCTCTACGACACTTTCTCGAACTAGGAGGACACAAAGGTGACCCGTGCCCTATAGAGCAGCAGTGTCCAGTAAATAGAAGTAATATTTGGTAAGTCCCCCACCACTTGCTGTTGCCTCATTCGGTTACGTTGCTGGAGTGGTGCATTGTCCTCAAGCCATGGGGCCCGCGGGCAGCCTCATCACTCTAGTTTTCTGTTCCAAGGTATTTATTTATATTTATTATTGTATTTTCTTGGTGTCATACTATTTATTTTTGCTTAGATTTACATATTCTATAATTTATTTCTAAAATAAATCGTTATAGGGCATATTATTATTTTAGTCTGATGTTTTGAAGTGTTTATGTCGCAACTTAGCTTTAATAGTCGCATATCAGAAAAAAAAAGTTTTAATTTTATTTTGAATTAGACATTTTTCAAAGATGGTACTGTGGCTGAGGTAGTATTAGGGTTGTCTTACAGACTGTCACGAATCAAGTTAGATTCCGACAAAGTAATCCCAGTATACACTGCAATGGAATAAGCCAAGACAAAAATAAAATCAGTTTAGATATTATATATGTAAAACTGCGATGTGTCCTAAATTATATGAATTAAGATTCTATTCTCCATCCTAATTATTTGAATTTATAGTTTTATGTAATCCTCTTATTCAATAGATGATTGGTTAATGCATTATTTCGAATAGTATATTATATAATCATTACATTCCGTTAAACTTTCTAACATTAGACTAATTACTGACCCTTACTTTAAAAAGACTTGGTTTGAAAATAAACTGATATTTCAATAAAAAAAACTTCACTTTATCACGTCTCTGACAAAATATGAGATAAGAAGACAACTGGTATAACAGGCCATAGATTTTTTTTTTTTTTTTTCAAAATGTCAAGTTATTGGCAGATAAAAATAGATGTGATAACGTACTATATTCCTTTGAGATCATAAATACAAACAAAAAAATAACGGTTTTATACCAACTATTCGAAGATACATGGGGGGATAAATGTATCCAGGCATGAAGTTTCTAAACACGCGATATTCTCAAATTAATGAAATACTTGGATGAAATTTTCGATATTAACAATAATAATGGTCTGATAACTCATTCATTTAAGAACAAAAACTGAATTTTTTTAGCCCCTTTTTAAAAAAAAAATATTTATAAGTTATAAATAAATGCCCTTAGATTATTGACAATCTGGTACAGAATCAAGTTTTCGAAGGAAATATATATTTTGAGATCCTCTGTGTCCAGATAAATTGATTTTTATGAGGTTAGCTTAGCTCAAAATCGTATTTAAGGCCTGGGACGAGACAGCCACTTTGTAAAAACGATTTTTAATATATTTTCGATTAGCTACTATTAAATGAATATCATACAGACATATATTAAGGTAGTATTGAATAGGCGCGATGAATTTCGACGTATGAGGTATCAAAATTCATGGAAAAGTGACAATTTCAACTTAGATTGTTAAATACTTACTGGAACTTTGATACAACTTATTAAAAAAACTGAGAGGGTTGAAAGTCGGCGATTAGAGATAGTAAAAGTTGGGTTTTAATGATTTCGAAACGTATATCCCATGGAACGTAAGTCTTTATGTTTTAAATTCCAAAAAGAGGCCGTTTCTGAAAATGATTGCATCGAATTTGTTCATTCTGTCCGTCTGTTTTATTTAAAAATATTTTGAGCTAAAGACTTCATAAGTTTTATTGCTCAAATTACACACTGATATTCCACGAATGTTTAGCTCAAAATATTGAGAAAAAAAAATCTGTCCGTTACTGGGTTTATTAATTTTTTTCAAAGTAAAGTGAGCGATGATGAATCTTAACTGTAAAACTGAAGTGATGTTTTTAGTGGGACAACGCAAGTTCTTATTACGTAAACTATTAATTACAGATAGTCATTATAAAGTATGCAGGTTTACAAATTGAGAGAAGGAAATAAATGTAATACGAATATTCTCACAGCAAAATAGTAATTAATATATGATGCACGTATATATATTTTATTTAGTGGTTCAAAAGTAGAGTTTCATCTTTTTTTTTTTTTACAAAACTTCTTTATTAACGTTCTACAACTCAAAAAAAAAATATACGAGATTAAAATTAAAAGAAAATATAGATTTTTTGCACATTAATTTGAGCTTTTGTTTATTTGTTTACCATGTCAACTACAAATGTTAGATCAAATAGTTTGAACTTTTCTATTGTCACATCTTATATCAAGATTTAAGCCATTGTAATTTTCCTAAGCTAAAAAACAATTTTTTTTATGTAAACACCGAAGAATTAGCGGAAACGTTCGTGCCGTAATAGTAAATACAGTTGGACAAATGAATGAAATAAACAAATTTTCTCCCTGAAATACAGGAAACGTATTTTATAAACATTTTCTCCCCATTAATGATAATTTTTAAATGAAGCCTAAGAGGAAAAGGAATTATCATTTCACTTAATGAATATTCATGAAAATATATTTATTTTCACAACTTCGGAATGGGGCACAGCTTAAAGTGTGTAATGTTTTTGCGATTGAAAAGGTTGCTTTTACCGCCCTTTTAGTATTTATGGCTATGGGTGAAAAAGTTTTACTCTCAGATTTCACTATTTCTAAATAACCTGCTCTTTCTCAAAGTTTATAAATATATGTATATATATATATATATATTACATTAACATTTAAAATGTTTAAAAAAATTTCTATTAATTGATTAAATCACTAACACGAAATACGAGAACTTCCTGTCCGATATATATGCGCCTTTGATTATGATTCATGAACAATGATCACAGGTTTTTAAAAATAAATTTCGGCTTCATTAAGTCGACTTTATGACATGTCAACTAAAAAAATCTGGTGTGGTGCCATCCAAAATGTGGTGAAAAATTTTTTATAGATTGGTGGGTGGGCTCGTGTTGAATTTATCGCTGTATTTGCGATTTTCACAAATAGAATAAATCAATAATAATAATAAATACAAAAAAAATGATCAGAGAAGTCCACAATCATAAACAATTTTTTTTTTTTTTCATTTTTTTGTTAATCTAAAAATTGGTATATTAGGGTTTCTGAAGGTGGGAATTACTAATATAAATTTTGTTACTACCTAGAATTCTAAACAATACTGAACACTAATTAATATGGAGATTTTTTAAATGTTCAAATTAAAATTAGTCGAATTATTTATTAAAATCTAGCTATTAGTTTTAACTGTTAAAACCAGGCTATTAGGTTAGATATTTTATTTTAGTGTATAACAATTATTAGTTTTCAATTATTCATTCATACAATATTTACAGATATAGAAGAATAAAATATATAAATAAATTAAAAATAATAATAGTAATAATAAAGAAATATATATTAACTAAACAAAATGCTATCAGGGCCCTGTTTCATAATAAAGTACAAACTGATACTATTAATCTTTTATTTCGTATTTGGTACGCTGACTTATATAATTCTGCCAGATAATTTTTTTTTACTTCTGAGCTCATTTAATATCACTAATAGTCGTCCTCATCATGAAACAATTAGTGCTTGTACTTTATGGTTTGTTTACTTGTATTTATGGACTATTACTATTTGTTTTCATTATTAAATAGGCCCCAGGATTTGTACGAACAAAAATATATATCTATATCAATAATATAGGGGGTATTTATCATGATGATGCTAAAAGTTATGCTAAATGGAGAAATATTTCCTTCTTTTAACATGTTAAAACGATATAACTTATAACAAGTTTGGGAATCTGTCACTAGGTCTGTTAAATGGAAAATGACGCCACACAATAGACTAGCTGAGCTTGTCACCATTTTGTTTTTTGTCATGCTAGGTACGTTCATGTAGTTTGTGTTTAGATTGTGTTATTATTGTTCTTAAAACTAATAAAGCAATTGATAACAATAATAATGATGTAGTGGAGGAAAAAAATAGGAGAGGAAACTAGGAACAATTGAGGTGGAAAATTGATGATGTGACAAAGTAGTTTGAGACTTTACTATCTCGTAAAGATTACAAGGTTACAGAACAAGTTGCCCATATAATCCGCTATGAGCTCCTCTGCATTTAACATATAAAATGCACTTGAAATAAGGCTGCTCACAATCCTATACTTATAACATTTGCCATGTTAAAAAATTTGCATTTAACACATCACGAATACACCCATAATCAAATAAAACTGATAAAAATAAATAAATAAAAATGGTTCAATATTAAAATTAGGTTAGTTATTAAATTTAAATTTTACTAGCTGCTAAGCGCGGCTTTATACATCCAATGTTTTTATGAGGATAACAATAATAACTTATTACATAAATAGTAACTAACAACGCATAAGTTAGTTTAGTTTTTTTATATGTATATAAAAATAGGTTTTACTCTACATAATGCACTTAAAATATTCGATTTTTTTTTGTTTTCTTAATAATGTATGGTACAATGGATTTATTATAATAATGATAAAATATGGATTTAATTTTTTACTAGTAATTTTTCTTTTTAGCATAACTTTCCTAGTCAAAAACCTAAAATTTCAAATGTTTTAAGTGGAAATGAAAAATATTTTTTAAGATGCAGTATACGTGTTGGAAACTTATTTATTGACCATATGTAATTAACGAAAGAAGTTGGTGTGAGTATCGTTCAAAAAAGTACAGAAACGTTAACTATGCAAAAACGTTTCGCCTTACTTTGTATGACTTGATCAGGGTTAATAAACAAGATACAAAAATTAACATATTATTATAGTTTACATTTTATTTCATATTATCTTATACTCCTACCCTATGGTTTTTTTTTTTATTTTTTAGTCCTGAGAAGCTCTGCAATGTGGGCTGAAACGTTAGTGTATAATAAATAGTTTCGTACTATTTGAGCTCCTCTGGAACAATATTTTTTCACAAATTTTATTGCTAAGCTATCTCTACAAGTTTATTTAAGAAACCGTTTTTTTAAAATATCTCTCCAAGGAAATTCTAAATGAATATTCTTCACTTCTCTATCGAAAATTAAAGCTAAACAACATTCTATTTAAGAATGTTTGCATTAATTTTTTTTCGTGTCTGTTACAGTTTTTACGATATTAGCTTTCTAAAATTGATGATATCCGAAAAATTAATTTTATAGTTTAAATACTATAATTTTGTATTTGTTTATAAAAAATACCAGAATACTACTAAATCACAACTATTGAAAGCTTTATTGGTTTCTCTTGGTACTATTTTGGAACCATATCAAAGGAAAGTAAACTAGAAGTTTGCCAATACCAGCCACGGTAGAAGCGCCACAAAACTTAAGTTTGGAGAACTTGGTTAATTAAACAAGATTTATGCTAAGCAAGAACTTTCCAAACAAATACTCATTTACTAATTTAACAAATATTTTTCGTACAATATTATTACAAATAATCAGTTATCAATTTTTTTTTTTTTATGTAGTCATATATACATACATTACTTAATGAACATAATGGCTATTTCATCCTCAGTATTCTGTATTTTTTTCCATTTTGGTCGTTTAAGTCCATGTTTAATTAAGTATGTGAACCGTCATTTTACAATGTAACTAATATCTTACATTGTAAAATGACGGACAATTATTTTGTTTGGTTTCGTAATTTTTTTTTAGCAGTTAAGGAAACACGATGATTCCAAAACATGTCCAGAACGCATGACCATTCATGGTGGGGTGGTACAAGCAGTTATTGTTATTTTGTAGTGTAACAGTGTCATGTTATTATAATGTTATTAGCGATAATTTGAATTAGGTATCCGTTATAATTAATGGTTTAATTTTAATTGCTAGGAAATGAGCTAACGTAATACGTTTTAAAATTCTCTTTCCGATTCAGGTTGAAGCATGGTCAAAACCACTTTACAAATAAAGTCATTCCAGAAACGTAATCATACTCCTTCACTTCCTGATATTTGTTTTAATAGCTTGATCTATATTAGTGTGTAATATAAGTTTATTATATTTATTTAATTATTGTTCAGGAAATATTTGATAAGTAAAACTTAAAATTGTATCTATATAATATTTCATTTATTTAGAAAAATCTGTGATGGGGAACCATGTGTAAAAAAACAAAACAATGAATTAACCTCAATCTCAATCTTAAAGTCGCTCATTGATTGATTTAATGATAGCTTTGAAGATTAGTGTTTTCGTGTGCCAATATTCTGATGAACTTTAATAAATAAATAGAAATGAGATTGTTTAAAAATTTTTTTAGTTATT
Organism: Halyomorpha halys; assembly: GCF_000696795.3. Classification (NCBI taxonomy): domain Eukaryota; kingdom Metazoa; phylum Arthropoda; class Insecta; order Hemiptera; family Pentatomidae; genus Halyomorpha; species Halyomorpha halys. The sequence continues at coordinate 18,640 of NW_027104750.1, forward strand.
TTAGGATTGGATATGTAAGTTGCCTAAATTTACTACAAAAATATTTATGATCTAAAGTTTAATAGTTAAAGGAAAATAATAAATAGAAGAGAGCTTATTAAAAAATTGTTTTACGATTTTGAGTAGTTCGTGATAACGTTGATTTATTATTTATGATGTTTACCTTCAGGAAAATTGAGGAGTATCACATCTCATTTTACTGTTCAATATTTAATGTAGCATCTTAGATGCGCGCTCTAAAACATTTTATATTAATATACCTTTATAGTGCCAGTCGTAATATTTTAATGGTCAGAATTTGAGTATGTTTTTAATATAATATATCCAATAGTAATAAATTAATCGTATGATGATTATTATTTATCTATTATGATTATATATTATATATAATTTTATTTTTCCAATTTTTAGAGTTTTTAAGAACAGATTAGATGAAAATTTTCGAGGAAGCCATTTGCGGAGTGAAAGAGCTACTTACTTCTTAGCCTCTGATGAGCTGATTTTACGCCCCTCATCATCTCTCCTTAAGTTGACTTAGGAAGACTGTCTTCTACTTTATTCTTTTCACAAATTTTCTCACAAGGACCATGAACTTTAAACCATTAAAAAATAATAATGACACGCCATTTTTTCTTAATACTGTTGTAAAGAATTAAATTTTCTAATCACAAAAAAAATTAATACCTCTTTAGATTATCTCCCTTCTTATCTTTTCGGTATTATTAAATACAATATTGTTGCCTTACGTCATAGTGGTTCAAGTTACATTTCCACTAACTTTATGAACAATACAATCAAAGATTCTCTTAAAGTTTTTACTTTTCGACGCCCACCAGATCCACCTGATCTAATCCTCAAAGGTAAAAATGTGAAATGGAATCCTGCCAGTGGAACAGTAAGATACCTGGGAATTCACCTAGATCGCCGCCTTACCTGGAATCATCATATCAACATCAAACTAACTCAAACTTGTGCAAGGTTAGCAATGCTATATCCTATCCTAAACAGATATTCTAAACTAAAACCAGGAAAACTGTTCTTATATTTAAAACTTCTCAGGCCACTGCTGATGTACGGCTGTGAAGTCTGGGGAGCGGCATCCTTCACAAAAAGGAAAAAACTACAATCTTTTCAAAATAAAGTCCTAAGAATCGCAGTTATTGCATCGCGAATTACATATAGAGTCAATAGAGGATTACATCAAAAAACGGTTCATGAAGTTCCACTCCCAGTTGCCAATAGTTAAAGGAGCAGTGACCTACAACCTGGGAAACCCAACCTCAACCCGAAGACTGAAGCCCAGACTGCTGCAGGACATTCTGTTATAAATTTTTAATAAATATAAAATTAATTCATAGTCACACTACCTCTATTTACTTATTATTATTATTATTTATTCATTATTATTATGAGAAAAATAAGTATTGTTATCAATACTAAGTAGTTTCTATACCTGTAGTTATGAACCAATACTAATAGCTTTCATTATGAAACTGGGCTAAGGAGGGCCCTTTTGGGTTTCTGAACACATTTCTGTATTAATGATTTAGCTGGACTTTTTATACATCGCAGTTAATGCTCCTTGGTTCATAAGAAATAGCCAATTGCATCGCGAATTTCAGATAGAGTGAATAGAGGATTACATCAAAAAACGGTTCATGAAGTTCCACTCCCAGTTACCGACAGTTAAAGGAGCAGTGACCTACAACCTGGGAAACCCAACCTCAAACCGAAGACTAAAGCCCAGACTGCTGCAGGGCATTCTGTTATAAATTTTAATAAATATAAAATTAATTCATAGATACACTACCTCTATTTTACTTTTTATTATTACTCATTTTATTTATTCATTATTATTTTTTTTTTCTATTTTCTTCTCTCGTCCCTTTTTCAAATTAACTTTTTTCTTTTTACTATTAGAGGGCAATTGTTTGTTTTATTTAAGTGTACCAATATCATTATTGTTTGTTATTAATTTTACTTTCCTGTTTTATTAAGAAGCATTATTCTTATCTATTTATTTTGTTTTCTTCTTTTAATAATAACATTGTATATAGTTAGAGTTGTCTTTTATACGAGACTATACCCCCCCTTAATCAACTGTTAAAAATATATATAATATAACAGTTATATCAACCATGTAAGCCCACCAGGCCGATCTGGTATAAAATAAAATAAAATGTATAAATAAAGATTCTCTCATTTAGGAAAATCTCATTAAAATTAAAATTAAAAATTTAGGAAAAAAAATTAATTTTTCAATTAATTTCCCTAAAAGCGAGAACAATGTATTTTTCGTGAAGCTAGTTGAAATGTTCTTTGCACCGCTGTGAAGGAAGCTATCGATATTATTAAAGAATTCACTTTTATTTAATTTTGTATATAGCATTCATAAATTGATATTAATGCATTATATTTTATTGTTGTTTTATTTCCTGACAATATTTCCTCTAAATTCATTTGTAGCCGTGAGTCAACCTTGTGGATTCTGGAGCCCTTCTGGAGTTCACTCAGTCTCTTAAAGTGAGAAACCTTAATTAGGTAAAAATCTGGCGGTCGATCGTAATTCTGACCAAATTACCTCCTTGCACAACCGTTGGTCTAGTAACAGTGCTTCCTTACAAAGTACTGCAATCTTAAGAACAGTTTTTTTTTTTTTTAATACGCCTAAAATGTTACATGAACAGTGTCAATAAAATTGATTTACTGATAGTGCAACTTAATATTTATGTAATCGATTTTACATTATTTTTTTCAAATGATTAATAATAATGATTTTGATTAGTAATGAACAATTAAATGGTCTTTATTTAAGATAGAAATAATATCCAGTGAAATAGTCAGGGTTTAAAGGCCGATTTTTTTAATTTTAAAAACTAACTTTAACTAATTATTAAAACTTCATGTTCACCAAAACATATTATACATTAAGAATTACTCCATAGTCCATTGTTCATTCATTGAATTTCTTGATAAATTGCTCGCAGAGCTGCCTGGTTAATTGTGCGCCTAGAGTAAGGCTTTTAGAACTCCCTCATTCACTCAAGTACGTTCTTCATGAATAATCCAAACGTTAATCTCCCCTCTGCGGAGTGAAATCTTCATTTTAGTGCCTATTAGTTTTTCTCTCATTTTCGAGCCTCTAACACTTACTGAAACTCATTATCTGAAATACGTCTTAGGCATATTTGTTTTTTAATAAACGAAGATGAAGTTGTTATTTTTAAAACATATGAATCCCAGAAAAATATAATTTTAAAGACAGGGTCCACAAATGATCAGTTTTTGTGTTTACTTTAAGTGTTTTATTTCGTACTCCTCTCTCTCCTATTATTTTTAGTTTTCACTTGAGTAAAAGATAACTTATAGATAATTTTTTTTTTAATT
>NW_027104750.1:22076-39255 GCF_000696795.3 Halyomorpha halys
AACTGTTAATTTCTTCATATGTTTATTAAATATAATCTTTTAGCCGCCTCTGTGCAACTTTCGTCATCATGTTCAATAAATATTGTTTTTAGTAATATTCTTATATTACAAACATAATATATTAAAAAGAATGAACGTAAACTTGAAAATTGTAGGAAGGCGAAGGTTATTGGATCGATAGGTCCATTCCGGGCTGTGAATGATTAGGTGTCAACTGAATTAATAGCCAGGAGTTCCTCTTTATCACTGACTCTGTTCAGCCTTTGATTGGATGTGGTGCCAACCTATGGCTTCAAAGATATTATCAGCTCTACTCTAGTCTGTCAGTCCGTATCATCCTTTAGCACACATGTATGTGAATGTATATAAATTTTATGTACTTCTATTTTTATCATTTATTTTATATTTTCATAAAATTTCTCATTATTTTATTCTATTTGTCGTAATGGAACAAATTCAACATTAATAAATCTATTCAGTTTTTTTTTTTTTTTTAATTTAACTTTTTTATTCATGTTAGACCAATTAATACAATGATTATTAAAATATTCACTTTTTATTTTTATACACGAGTATTGGTTTGGTTAACTAAAGTAAAATCACTCCAGATTTTGTGTAATTCCGGTGAAAACAGATCAATTTGTAATAATTTTAAGCCAGAGTTTCATCTCAGGTTTTGTTTTGTTTTGTCTGAAATATAGAAATTAATATTTCTTAAAATATAATATTTTTAGAGATTTTCGGTATGTAGAAGTTTAATATCTTCCTCACTGTTTACAAATGTATTTCCAATCAGTTTTCTATTTTCCTGTGAACTTTTCCTCGTACGGGTGTTTCGCTTGGGCATTATTTATTTTCTTTAATCAAACTGCAAAACCGATTACTTCAATATACTTTTTTCTTAAACATTATTAAAAATTATATCCTCGCGTTTATTTTTTGTTGTTTAAAAAAAAAATTCGATCGACTATTAACCTGCCTAGTTCTTCTTGATTATTAAAAATAAATTAATTTAAAATCCTTCCTTCTAAAAACCATTTTGTTCTAAAGGCGTGGGCTGAATTGAGATCCATACTCTTTTCAATTTCCTCTCTCTCTACCTTTGCTTTAAATTGTTTTCATCCACCCTGACCTGTTTCATTTTCGATACCATTGCCTATTTGGCTATTGATTATTTACCCTTAAAAGAAGATAAACGAGTTATAAACAATTTTCTAGTATAAAACACACTCAGCTGTGAACATAAAACTATACACGTTATTTTATTAAATTTGGCTAAATTGTACCACATTCTATTATTATTTTTAATTTGAGTGAAATGGCAAGTAGTTGGAATGATGTTTTGGTTCTGGGGTCTGTAATCCAAATTTCATAATTTAATTAAGATGGACCAGTGTTAAAATTGTATTGATTTTTTGTTTATATTGTCTGTATGTTATATATTGTGTTATTTTCGTATTTACTACAAAATACATTACCTAACAATTACTTATCAGCTATAAACGTCTGAACTTCACGCTTCTGCATCGCCAGGACCCTTTTATCTAACAAGCGGAAAATTACACTTGTAATTTACCTCTAGCCATAATATAGTTCATAACAGTGTTAGGAAAAAAGAAATTGCAATTAAATTTGATTGTGATGAGTAATTGCAATTTCTTTAGGTCACCTTGTAATTGTTACTGCGAACCACAATTATAATTAGAGCGGTGTTAAATTAATCCATTAAAAATACTCATCATTAGATTTTCATTTCCGAGATATCAGATCGTAGTAACTGGAAAAGGATTTTAATTGCAGTACTTTTTGTGTATACAGTAATAATTAACAATAAATGAATTATTTAAAAAAAAAAATGCATTAGTATGGTGTGTATCTAGCAACACAATTAAGTTAGGCAGCACAACTTTTTTGTTTTAATAAAGTTTTTCTTCTCTCAAGTCCAGAAAATTTCTATTTAACCTAAAAGGCTAAAACTAGGTGAAAAAAAGACAATAGTAAAAATTTCACTACTTGAGGATGAGTAAGCCTATATGCCCAATTTTTTAAAATGGCCACCGTCACATTTTTATTCTTATAACCAATAGCTCGTAATTTATTATATGTAGCTTTGTAACCTTTAAAACTTAAAGGATTAAATTGCGCGAATTTTAGTATATAACTATATGTGGATGGAGGGATTAAACATAAAGAACTCTATTAGCACTCAATTCGAAGCTCATGGAAGCTATAATAACATTGTTAATAAATAAGACTTGTAATACTTTAGATATTATAGGCTATAAACCAGAACATTTATGATGGCCATTTTGAAAAACTCTCATATTAGACCTTTGCACCTCGAGCGGTAAACTTAACATCATAGTGTTTTTTTTTTTTTTAATGTAGATTTTTGACAAAGAATCCATCCACAGAAATTAGCTTATAATTAGAAATACAGCCAAATTTTAAGCTATTTTTGCTGGACTGAAGTTCTTTGATTTGTTAGAGACGATATCAACTTTGGACTTATGTTCGTTCGTTAAATATTATAAACAAACAGGTTAATGACTCTGGAAAATTAATACCTAATTTTTATTCTAATTACTTAATTATAGGAACATCCCTTGGTTATCACTTTTCTGGGGCTATGCGGGTTGGTATCCAGTTGGTATAATTTTCTGATTATAAAACTTTCAAAAATTAAGAACGGTGATAGAAACCCGGACAGATAGTAAGTAATTAACCAATGTTTCAAGGTTGAGGAGTAAATTGTGGTGTAAGAATAAAATCTACGGGAGTAGACGTGTTTGGAGATGCAAGTCGAAGTTCTTTTGCGTTTGGTAAAGAGAAATTAAGGGCTGGAATGTGATGAAATTTATGTTAGACCATGACATCACCAATCCCCAACTTCAGAGTAAGCAATTGATTTAATTTTTTGTTCCAAGATTCTTAACGATGGAGAAAGTTTTTTTTTAGTTCTTGTGACAAAAATTTAGTCCCATGTAAGTAATTTTTTTTTAAAGCTGCTCTACTCGCTATAAGTTGTTTTCAGAGTAATGCAAGACGAGCTTTTATCATGGGATATTAGGGACGAAGCAGAGGAGAAATATTTCCTGTAATTATTTTGATAATTAAGATCTTAAGGTACATTGATCAATTCTCATAAGTATTTATAATACCTTTTAGTAGCAAGTAAATGTTTTAAATGTAATATAAAAGAAGCTCTATCGCAGGACGGTTTTTTCTCCTTTTGTGGCTATATAATTGATGTTATGCATACTTTACTTTCACTTATTATTATTATTATTATTAATATTATCATTATTATTATTGGCACGATAGACCGTGGAGGTCCTAGGCCTCGCGCGATGTACTTAGGAAATACATCTCGCGTTTCGTGGCTGGGTTTTATAGACGTGGCTTTCACTTACCGACCGTGAAAAAATTCGAATTCTAGTTTTCGATGGAAAAAGACAAGAAACTGCTCGTAGATTCCGACTATTGCAACATTTACTGGACAAACGATCTAAATTGCCACTCCATTACAAAAGACTGATCTACATGACTATTATAAGGCCTATCTGGACATACGGAGTTGAGCTTTGGGGCTCCACTAAACCATCAAATTCCTCCAGAATCCAATCCTTACAGTCCAAAATCCTTAATGCTCCTTACTTTGTCACAAATCAAGTCATCCATCAGGACCTCAATATTCCATATGTTGCCGATTTGGCCAGAACCAGATACCGTTCCTTCCATAATAAACTTCTCAACTACCGAAATCCACTTGTTTCTAACCTGGCTTCTCCTTCATTACCTAATAATCCTCCTAGGCGTTTGAAAAGAAGATGGCATCGAGATCTTCTCTAGAAATGTTATTGGAGTTCTATCAGTGGGTAGATTCTCCACATGTTTTTATCATGTTACTATGTCACCTACAGCAAATTTACTTGTTGTATATATGTGTATACAGTTGTAAATATCAATAAATAAATTATTTAAAAAAAAAAAAAAAATTTTCGATGGAAATACATATTAGAAGGAAGGTCCCCTCAGTCCAAAAAACCTAGTCTGCATATATGTGTGTCTGATTTTGAACAGCCTTGTCCAATAGCGATTAACAACCTAATCCCTTCGTGGTGTTCCGAAGCTCCTAAATTCATTAACATGTTTATTCAGCCTACAAACTCTGGACAGATTGCCTTGCCTATTGGAGTTGACTCAGAGTGCGGATTGCTCTGTGTCCGGAGGTCCCTCTGTTAATGATATAACTTTCCAACTGTACTTAATGTCGCTGAACAGGCTTCCCGTAGGCGGAAATATTACCCTCAATCTATTTGATTGCTTATCTTAGTCTAAATTATAAACTATTTTGTCTTATGTCTTAGGCATTAAACAAACAAGACTCTGGTCCAACCTAATATAAAAGAAAAAAAAAATTGTTCGAAGAGTTCCAAGCTTTCAGCTTGGAATTATCGGGCAATAAAGTATAAAATTATTGCAATGTACATGGAATTTTTAACATTTTTTTTTACTGTAATGGACTTAAATTATTTTTACATTAATTGATAGGTCCGAAAAAAAACTATGATTAAGTACCTCAGATACCGGTAAATAGTTTGTTTGTCAGCGTTTAGTCGATTCTGGGATCATTCTATTCTACCTCTCATACGTGGGGGGGGGGGTTCAGGAACCCTCAGGTCGATATTGTAAATATTGTATATTAGAGTGTAAATCCGACTGGTGATTATTTATTTTTATGTACATAGTTTGATTATGTTTATTTTCTTTATCCTTCTGTTTGTATATATTTAGAAATTTTATTTATTTTTAAGTAACTTTTTTTTATTTATTTTTGTTGTTATATTATTTTATTTTAGCATGAATGTAATCAGTTACCACTATCGCTTTTCCCCAACAACGTTGTAATATTTATCAATAAATAAAATTAAAAAAGAAAAAAATATATCATAGGCGAAACTTAAACCGACCTAGTATTTACTAGAATTTGGAAGGCTTAATCATTACTTTGGCGAATCGTCCCATAATGTCATACAAAGAATTTCTTGTACTTTTTCTTTCTTTTTAATTTTCAAATAATTAATTTAAAAATGTATGCATAATTATATGTATAATTTCAAGTAAGCTAGTCTCGACAAACCAAGAAAAAGTTCATATCTAGTAGATACATTCCTTAATTATTTCGTAATTCGTAACTAATTTTAATTCATTATTATTGCAGCAGGTCTAATGGCGGTCATTTTAGTTTAAATTTTTTATCTTTTTTAGAGTTTGGATTCTTCAATATTTTAGTTTATACGTCATTTTGAGAACCATGGAGCCTAAACGTTAAGAATAGCCTATATGTTATGGTTTAAAATGAAAGCTTATTAAATTTATTTAAAATTTGGCCAGTATGGTTATTCTTGTAGAACCGGTATTCTTGACTATATTTAAAAAAATATTGGTAAATACAATTTTTGTTCTTTTGGGGAGTTGTATCTTGGAAAGTAATAGTCGTACAAAGCTCAGATTGTTTTCAAACTGTAGCAAATTCTAACGAAAAAAAAAATAAAAAAAAATAAAAAAGAAAAAAGAAATTTGCATGGCAATACAAATATTAAATAAATGGCAGGCAACGTGGACCAACACAAAAAAAAACCAAAGAGAAATTAAGAGTACAGTACATCCATGGAATACATCAACCCAAAGCTGCAGGCGACACGAGTAATACTGACCAGACTACGAATTGGCTATCGTAACTATATCACATCTATTGACAAACCCAAGATTACAGACTGTGAGGAACATCTAGACCAACATGTAGACAGTATAACGTATCACTAACTGTTCAACACTTACTGATTGACTACAGGCATCTGATAGGCATCGGATTACCATATCATATGGCAACTTTATTAAACGATCATAGCCCTCACACTCTGAAAATATTTGATTAACTTAAAAAAACAAATATGTATGAATACATATAAATAGTTTTATTTGTTTTGTTTTACATTTTTATTACTTCAATTAATTAAAATAAAAATATATATAATTTTTTTCCCGTTCCTTTTATCTCTCAATTTTATTTTATTTACATTTACTTCTTTATATTAACTATTACTATTAAATCTGTTTACATATTCTAGTATAAATATAATGATATTAGGAATGTTCCCGTGAGGTCAGTCAATATGGATAGGCAAACATCATTTTCGTTGTGGACTGCCTTATATTATATTAAAAAAAGAAACTTCAAGCAAGCTACTCTGTTTGGCGCTTAATTTTCAAGTTATTTAGTAACTAACAAAATTTTGCTGCGGATCACAGAACTTTCAATTACTAACCTACTAAAGTCCTCAAGTTTTTTTATGGATTAATGGAGTATTATTGAAGTTATCTGTTTTGGCTCAGTGGTTAAGACACAGTCTTACCAATTTGATGTCTGTGTGGTGGTGCTGGTTCGAATCCGGCCTGGGGCGTTGGCTTTTTTCATTGAGTGGCGGTCCCACAAAATGGAAAATTTTGGCCCTCAACCATGGTTAGTTATTATAGAACTCCAATGGGAGTCTTGGCCGAAAAAAGTTATCTGTTGTTTTTTGGTTTCCGATTTGAAAAAGACCAAAAAAGGCGAAAATTGTGAGATTTTGATTTTCTATAGCAATTTTTATCTGAGGGTTTATCGAGGTGAAAATAACAAATATAAATCTTGTTCCTGCCAAGAGTACAACTGTTTACCCAAAGATAATGAAGCCGTAAAGCATTCGGGAAACATCGGCTGGTCTCGGTTTTTCCCGCTCAGAACTCTATTTTTCCCCCTTTACTTATTCATAAAAATTTTTTTTGGAATTTTTCTGTTGTTGATTATTGCTAACAATGAGAACTGATTATTATTTTTCAAATAAACAAAAGAAAATGTGCTTTAGAAAATTCCTCATTTGAGCCCTGCCAGGCTATTTCAATGTAGATTCAGGGTAAGATTACCTAATTACTCATTGTTGTATTTCTGTCAAAAAATGGAATTAGAAAATTTCACGATCGCCTTGATGTATGTTCCATATGCAGGCATGTATAAAAAAAGTGCGCTTAAAATATAGTTTCAAGACAATCTTTTTTAAATAAGAAATGAAGGTTTTGGTTATTATTACGGATATTTATTCAATATTTAATTGTTAAAATATAAACACAATAAAAAAAATTAAAAATTGGTATTTTGCTTTTACCTATATTATTTATTAAAAAAAAAAAAAATGTCTTAAGTAGATTTGAATTAGTATGCTGTGTACCTAGAAACCCAATGAAGTTAGGCAGCACAACGTTTTTGTCTTAATAAAGTTTTTCTTCTCTCAAGTCCAGTAAAATTTCTATTTGACCTAAAAGCAATTGTAAACTAATTCTAATATAAAACTAGGTGAAAAAAAGACAATTGTAAAAATTTCACTACTCTATCCCTTGAGGGTGAGTTAAGTCTTATATGCCTAATTTTATAAAATGGCCACCGTCACATTTTTATTTTTATAGCTCGTGATTTATTATAAGTTGCTTAAGTATGTAACTTGAGTTGTACCCACTGCTGCGAACACCCGCATTGTCTAATAGGCAGGGTAGGGTGATAAATAAATAAATATTAATAATAAGTATGTAACTTTGTAAAACTTAGAGGATTAAATTGCGCGAAGGAATTAAAATTCCTTTATTATTTATTTTAAAAAAATATGTATTTAACTTTGCAGTAATCCAATTTAAGACCAGAAACAACTGTTCTTATTTTTAAAACAATTCTCAGGCCACTGTTGATCTACGGCTGTGAAGTCTGGAGAGCGGCATCCTTAACCAAAAGGAAAAAAAATTAAAATCTTTTCAAAATAAAGTCCTTTTAAAAAAATCACAGTGGATGCTCCTTGGCTCATAAGAAATAGCCAATTGCATCTGAAAATACAATGGAGTCAATAGAGGATTACATCAAGAAACGGTTCATGAAGTTCCAATCCCATTTACCGAAATTTAAAGAAGCAGTGACCTACAACTTGGAAAACGCAACCTCAATCCGAAGACTGAAGTTGTTTGTTTTACCCATTAATGGACAAGTTGACGAATATCGTTATTTTTTTTTTATTAATTTTATTTTTATTTTTTGTTGAAAAGTGATATTTTTATCTATTTATATTATTTTTAATTATAACGTTATATATAGTTAGGGGTGTCTTTTGTACGAGACTATACCCCCTCCCCATAATCAATTGTTATAAAAAAAAAATGTAACGGTTATATTAACCATGTAACCATCAGGCAGATCTAGATATATAAATAAATAATAAAGAACTTCCCTTTATATAAGTAAGTATTTTTCATTTATTGAGATCTGATATGAAAATGTGCTTTTTTCCTCTTTATTCTTGGTAATGAAAATATTCGATTGATATATTTTTATATCATATTTCTATCCTTTTATTCTCACTCTTTTCTTTTCAACCTAAATATTATTCGAATTATTGTACGACATCAGAGGTTTTTACAAGTTAAAAAAAAAATGTTACCATTGTCAAATAAACCGCAATGTGGGGGGACATGCCTTGGACAGTTCCACTATGGAGTCTATCTACCATACAAAAGGCACGGATTGAAAAAGCAGTGGTGAACACAGGATTCCATTCCTATACCTGTCTTCTCGTTTTTATTTTATTACCAACAAAAACCCCCACTGACTGAATGCCTTCTGCAGTCCATTCACACAAATGTGTATTTAAAATACAGTGTAGTATGTATGCTGTTGTAGTTAAAAAAATAGTTTTAGTGTTCTGACTATGAAGCTAATAGCAAAACCTCACATAATAATGCTCGATAAATTTTGCCTATTAATGTATTATGTATACATAATGATGAAAAGATAGTTGACCGTGGATAATATATATGAGGAGAAGATGGTTGGAGGGGTGCGGTCAGGATATAACACAAATAAGTTGAAGTAACTTATTTAATATTGCCAACGTTTCGGCCCGAATTTCTAGCCGTCATCAGGGTTGCTCGCAAAAAATCTGACTGCTACGTTCTTTCCTTTTTCTAATATGAAATACACAATATTTACTGTTATTAAAGTATTATTTATTTTGTTATATTAAGACCCTTTTGTTCTATTACTTTCTCCCATCTGGAAGCCTCATCATGCATTCTTTCCAAAATTGTTGCTTTTTAGACAAGAAGTAATCATGGAGGTGCGCTTATATTTTGCTAATGGATTTAAAGCGCTCATCTCGAATGTTTTTTAAGGACAGAAATAAGTAATATTCAGATCTGGATAATATGGAGTATGCGCTAAAACATCCCAATCAAACTGTAAAAGCTTTAATCGCCAATGCAATATGTGATCTCGCGTTGTCATGATGAAAAACAACGGCTCATCAGTTCATTAATTTTGGCGATTTTTTGCTAAGGCAGCTTTCAATTGATCCAGTTGAAGACAGTATTTCTCATTGTTTTTTTTTACCTTTAGGAAGGACCTTCGATAAGGTACATATTCGTTGTTTTTTTGGTGACCGCTATGATCTTTATCTTCCAAATTAAAATTTCCCTGTTTAAATATTTTAAATCAATTGGCAACGGTTGTTGTAGTAATAGTATCATCCTCTTACAGGGTACATATCTCGTCGACAGTATTCTTTACACTTTTTTTTTTTAACAATGAAGCATAACATGCCGTAAATGTCGGCTTTCGTTACCCATGTTAACGCTGTGACGAAGACATTTTTAAAAGAGACTGGCACAAACGAAACACTGTAAAATTGCTCGGTGACGACTGAAACCGACGTCATACGGGTTTTCCATGTTGTTGGGTTAAATGTAAAATGATTTACTATGTTAATTGTTATAAGTATAGAATTGTGAGCCCTATTTAATATCATGTCAAATGTTAAATGCATAAGAGCTCCTAACGGATTTTCTGAGCAACTTCTGTTATTGTTTACTTCTAAGTTGTTTTTTAGGACTAAAGGGCGTAAAACCTAAAAGTCATCAACGCCCATAAAAACCTCTTATGTTTTTATTAAAGTAATTTATTACGACATGCCTAAAGTGAGTAAAAAGTTGAAGTTATATGAATATTTGGCTACTGAGTGTCTTGTTAAAAAACGTCCAAAGCAATAGTGACACAATCAAAACATAAACTACGAGCATGAAGTATCCTATCACGACAACTAACAAAACGGTGACGAGCTCAGCTGGTCTGTTGCGTGACGTCATTCTCCATTTAACAGACCTAATAACAGACTGAACAATGTTATATCGTTTTAACATGGTAAAAAAAAAGAAAACATTTCTCCATTTCACATAACTTTTTCCATTTAACTCGCTTTAACATTAAATATCATGAATACCTCCTATAGACGGCTCATAAATAAGCCTGAATGTTTTACACAAGCAAAACCGGATAAGGCCATTAATAGCGCGAAGAGAAAAAAATTTTCGGGACACCCTAATAATATTTGTTTATGCTGTGTATACATGAAACTAAACCAGCATTTTGTTATAATTTATTGATTTGGATAGAATGGAAAAATATGAGAATGAGCAAACAAAACCATTCTCTTCAGTGATCTATTCAAATCTACTCACTCACTGGGTTGACGATACTTCATGGCTCTCCAGGACATTTTTTCTATAGCTCACCGTTGGGATGGTATCTGTAAATTTTCGTGTGACACATCCGAATGAAATAGCCGCTCTCCATGACAGATTCGTCCGCCCATCACCCGATTCAATTCACTTCCGCTCTTGCCTCGGAGTCACCGATTACTCACTAAAAAATATTTCTTTGTAATTTGTTCGTAATCATACACTGCATTGCTTATTGATGAAGCATAATAAATATGACCTGTCATACTAGGATCGATCTATCTAAAATCACTGCGTCATGATAGCCATTCTCTTATATTTTTATGAAACTTGATACAAACAATCCTTTTAATATCATGATAAGGCCTGCTAAAATAGTTCGCCCTAATATTTATACGTTTTGTTTATTTATTTATTGTTATTTCATTTTTAGTTCTGAATCTCGGATGGTGCAACCTAATAAAAAATACATTTTTCTTGTAATTATGTTCTAGGTATCATCATGATGTTTTCAAACAGTCTAAATTTCCTGAGAAATTAAAAATATTTTAAAAATCACTTAACGAAAACTGTAAATGTTTTGTTCATAAGGTTCCCTCCTAGTTCAGTCATTCTTTATTTCGATGTGGCCCGGAGAAATGAAACTTGACATTTTCATTCTAGGGGCGAAGGAGTCCTCAATGGAGGACTTAAAAATAAATAAATTAATTAAAATAATGATTAAAAAAAAATTTACAGGTTTTTATCAGGATAGTAATAGAATTAATTGTGCATTTTCACCTTAATCTTAGGTGGTAGTTGCCATGACCGTGTGAATTGACATAGAATCATAATAATAAACTAAAATATACGATATTTCCTCCAGTGTTCCTCACATTCTACAACACAAACAATTTAATTTGCGATGAAAGCTAGTAGATTTTGTCGAATATTCTGAAGAGAGAATGCCAAGAATTTAATACAGGCTATACACGTACATTTTAAACAAGCTTATTTAATACTATTTGTATTTATTTTGTGATAAGTAGTTCTAAAAAAATAACAACTCATAAAATAAAATAATATTATACTATTTAGCTATTAAGGTTTCTTAAAACTCCAGTATGCTTAGAAAGCAATTAACATAATATATTAATTTTATAATATCGTTATTTATTTATTTGTTATATTGTGTTATGCATCTTTCGAGGCTTAAATCATATGCTGCTCTTTCATGTATGATTTTACGGTTATTATACCCCCCCCCCCCAATTTCATGTTTGTACTATAAAAAGAAATCTTAAATAATACAGTAACTGGAATCATCCTAATATAATAAATAATGTGTTTTGTTAATAAAATATAATTTGTAATACTTAAGATCTCTTTGATCGTCATCACATACATTAGTTTTTAGAAATAAGAAAAAGTAATTATACTCTATTGTATGAGTCTGAAATATGTACTATAACAAAAAAAAATTTTTATTTATTTTGTTTTTACCATTTCTTTTTTTTTTATTTACCGTAATTACTATAGAAGATGAAAATTATTTGCATCTCCCTTGATTATATGTTAATATTCTGCAACAGGTTAGTATTTTTTAAAAAGCTTTTATTCATAAAAGCCATAATATTTATTTACTACTATACAAATTTAAGACCTCGTCCCAGTTTTATTACTTTCACCTGCTTTTGTCCGTTCCATTCGTTACGTTTCTGCTTGACCAAACACGTTCTGCTTCTTGTTTACGTTCAACCTTGGTTCTGTACTAGTCGGAAACGGAAGTTCGATTTCCCTAATTTTTTGTAAATTTATATAAAGATAAATTAGGATTTAAATATCTATGATATAAGATTAAATAGGATAAAATTATTTTCATAAATAATTAAATTTATTTTAGGAGAATACATTTAAATAAACTCTCTCTCTCTCTCTCTCTCTCTCTCTCTATATATATATATATATATATATATATATTAATTGTTTGTTCGATTAACAGGGTGCACTCAGGCACACACACTCGATTAATCACGAATTTTGAGTGTAAACTTTCTAAACTCGCTGTTTCATTTATCACTTGCAAATATTGAGGAAGTCTTTCATTTTAATTTGTAAAAATTTTACTGTAATTATGGCCTTGAATTCCGTATTAATCAAATCCCTTTTCAAGATTTAATTTTTTTTTACTAATAGTTTCGGCACAAGATTATCAGGGGGTAAATGAATTTCTTCTTAAGAAAAAAGTTTTAATGAATAATAAAGACCTGTATGAATTTGAAATTCTACCTTTCAATTGTACTAACGTAAAAACAGGCGTTCATGTGCCAAAATTTGAATAAAAATAAAAAAAATTCCAAATAACTAATAAATCGTTATTTAAATAAGCTAAAATAAACAATATTGGGATATAAGACAGATTATTTTCTATATGTTTTGCCTTTGGATTTCACAGGCGAAAGCGTTCCTTATCCTACTCTGCTTCAACGTAAAGTGACGCCAAAAAGTGTGGGGTAAGCTATCCTCTCGGAGCTCAGGTCTATGGAATGTTCGCGTTTTTTAGGTTAATGGAAATTTAGGCCATTGTAATACAATTGAAATAGAAGGCCTCTGCCACGCCTCAGGAGTTCATCACAAAAGCGCGTCTTTTTGGCTTCACTTTACAGGTTACTCCGTCTATCATAATTTTTCCTTCAAGGTATTTCATTAATAAGCTACAGGTTATTTCCCATATTGTTTTAACTCTTTAATTTATTATATATGACGTAATCTAATTATTAAAAGTCCGTATTTTTCAACTCCGGAAATACTGAATGTACGATCCGAATTCTAGTTTTTGAGCTAGTATTAAACTCAGTTTAAATTCAGTTCTTATCTTCAAGGACCTTTGACATTCTGTACCAAAAGCCAGAACTGGGTCGCTCAACTTAAATTGGTATTAGTTAAGTTCAGTCAGCACTTGGGATCTTGGAACCAATAACCCCTCAATATTCATGCCCTACTTCCAACCCTAAAACTTACTCGAGCTTTGCAAATCTCAATGCAAATATCTTTAGATAACTGTTTGTAACTCCTTTAAATGGCCTTAATCATTCCAGTTGGTGAACTACAGAGACTTATGTCGATTTTTATTTATCTACTTCTAATTATTAAAATTCAAACATTGAAATTTCGGATATGCATCTAGTAGTATTTAGTTATATACTATACATAGTACTGTATATGCAGATAAAAATCGTTTATCTGAAAAATAATAACTGTTTTATTTAACATGATTGATTAAAAAAAATATTTTTGGTCAAGAATTAATATATTACATATAATATAAATTTAATAGTATTTCTAAACTGTTCTATTGATTATTTGTGTTAAATTCTCTTTGTTTGAAAACCTCTTCTGGCATGTTGATCATATTGATGACATCTGATTTGAAATAGAGTAGGGCTTTTTTTTTCGTTCACAAATTAAGTGAGAGTGGTTGATCAGTAATTCGGAGGAAAATCCTGTATATCGAAATCATATTTGTTTTTTATCCTCAAAATGGTAATAAAATTTATTTTCCTTAAAGTAAATACTAAATCAGTCTATTACAAATAGGATTTTTAAAAATATAATATATTTTATATATAATATAAAAATATTTATATACTATATCCAAGTAACCTTCGAGTTCGATTCGTAATTTAAAATTTGGCGAAGAATAGTGTTGTAATGGAAGATTAAAATAAATCCCAACAAGTTATCTTTACCCTTCGTCGTAAACTTACCGACTGTCTTACAAGTATCCTTTAATAAAAGAGTTCTCTTGCCACCACTGTCGAACAGATCCGCTACGTTCGGCTGAAACTGGACAGACGACTAACCTTGAATCCTCACACAAGACTGAAAAGACAGGAAACTGCACGTCGATTTCGACTACAGCACTTACTTGACAAACGGTCCCAACTACCAATTCATTACAAAGAATTGATCTACATGACAATAATAAGGTCTATCTGGACATACGGAGTTGATCTTCGGAGCCTACTAAACCTTTCTTCTTGAATTCCTCTCGTATCCAATCCTTACAATTCAAAATCCTTCGTAAAATCCTGAATGCTTCTTTATCCGAAATAAAATCATACATTAAGACCTTAATGTTCCTTAAGTAGCCCGAACCAACTATCATCCCTTCTATTATAAAGTCCATAACTACCCAAACCTAACCTTGCTCTTCCATTCCTGAAAATCCTCCTGGGCTCCTAAAAGGAAGATGGCCACGAGACCTGCTAATGTAAAAACGTTAATAGATTGCTACCAATGGGTAGTTTCTCTACATGCCTGTATCACTCCATTATAAATTTATATCAAATTCACTGGATATATCATTAAGTACAGTTATAAATTTTAATAAAGGTATAAAAAAAAAATTTGAATTCAAGGAAGAGAATATATACACAAAAAAAAAAAAAAAAAAACTAGATATAGGTACTAAAAGTAGTAACTGTTGAGGATAATTTATGACTGCTAGTCTGTGGAAGTGTCAAACCGAATTACGAACGGAGGATCTTCCATCGATATCGAATTTTCTTCAGGAAATATAACTCAGAGGGTTGTTATAACCACTCTAACCACATTTCCTCTGCTGGTTTATTTCATCAGAATCTGTGCTATGAGGAGTCTTCTACTAACAGTAACTCATGGTAAAACCAAACCTGAACACTTAACTTAAGAAGACAAGGGTAATGGTCGTAATTAGGAAAGAAAAAAAGAATTCGAAAATACTTTCCAAGTAATTTGAAACTTCCGAAATGAAAATTACAATTTTATCTTGTAGTTCGATGAACCAGAGTGATAATGGTCCAAAATTAACATACCAGTTGATCCAAAGTAATCGCCATTACTTATTATAGTTAAATGTTATTGCAATTACTTTTTACCTAACATTGACTGGCTGGAAACAAAAAGAGAAACAAGATGACAATAAAAATACCAAAGCTTACTCACTGTTAAAGAAAAATGGTTCACAAGTGTGGTAGGGTCTACTTTTATGATGTAATTGACTATTCGAAGAAATCTAGATTTACTGTGGCTCACAATTATTTACAGGTCATTTCCACCTACTGGTTCATATTTGCTTTGTTTCTAAATATCATTTTAAGAAGACGTCAGTCCCATAAATGATTTTGATTCCTTATCCCACTTAGCGTACAATGTAGACACAAATAGCCTGCATAGTTTTTATTCACAGAGCAGAGCAAATCAACAGAGAAAATACTGCGCAAAGCAAAGCAGTAAATTCTTACCAAAAAAAAGGCTATTAACGTCCTCAAGAAACATTACTCATTTATGTATATTCTCGGTATTCATATCATTATAATGTAAAAAAGGAAGTCACGCCCGTATGCTTCCATCCTTATTAATGAGATGAGCAGCTAGATCCTATGCATTACTATCAACTTACTTATCTACACATTATAGTAAACATTATTTTTCTAATCATCACCAAAGAGGGGATAATAGAAAATATTTCAAGAACGCTGCAATTACACGGTGGTTCATTTTAAAATTAATTAGTCATTATGTCAGGACAATGAAAAAATGAACAGTACAAAAGTATTTCAAATTATTTCGCCAAAATAAAAAAAAAAAATCATCTTGGTGTGACCAGTAACTGAGAGGCAAATGGTATAGTAAATGGCGTGATTATCTTGGGAAAAAACCCGTAGATACAGTAACTTTCTTGAGACTAGTTATTTTTGTTTAAATAAACAAATTTTATCCAATTTTAGTCTCAAAACAATTTATATTTCTTTATAAGTCCGACGTTTTGGCCAATTCGACCATCGTCAAGGACAATCTATCACTAACAAGTTTTCTTATACATATGATTTTGAACAATTTTAAACAAATAACAATAAAATTATTAATAAATTATCATACCTTAATACAATTTTAGGACAATATAAATTAAAAAAAAATGTATGCAGGCTATTCTGCCCAGGTCATTAATTTCATTCCACAATTACCCTATGAGACATTAAAACAGGGAATCATATAATTTTATTAATAAGCATTCCTTAGCTTATGTCTAATTACCTCCTATTTTGTACATATTAATTTTTTTTTTATTAATTTATTTATTGTTATTTAGAACTGTATACATATATACGCATCAAGTAAATTTGCTGTAAGTGATATTTTGACATGATACAAACATGTGGAGAATCTACCCATTGATAGAACTCCAAAAACATATCTAAAGGAGAAGATCTCGAGCCCATCTTCTTTTCAGACGCCTAGGAGGATTATTAGGTAGTGAAGGAGAAGCCAGGTTAGAAACGAGTTGGTTTGGGTGGTTGGGAAATGTATTATGGAAGGATTGGTATCTGGTTCTGGCCAAATCGGCAACATAAGGTACATAGAGGTCCTTATGGATGATTTCATTTGTGACAAAGTAAGGAGCATTAAGGATTCTACGAAGGATTTTCATATTAAATTAAAACTTTAACACGGTTAAATTTCACTGTTATAATTTATCACAACAATATTTGTAAAATTCCCCACACTCAGGTCAGGCATTTATTTTATTTATTTCAACTATATTTTGGTTAAATTGATAAATAAA
>NW_027104750.1:39785-41369 GCF_000696795.3 Halyomorpha halys
ATAATAGACAATTTAGGCACGGAATTTTATATATCAATCCAGAATGATTTTTTGTATTAATTCTGTCCTTCAATATACAATAATAATTTTTAATTTTATTGTTGGGTCTATAACTTAAAGAGTATTAATCAACATCATAATCTTAAAAATATTTGTGTATATTTTCAGATAATTCCTTTATATAATTGAATCTATATAACCTGACCTAGGCAGAACAGCCTGAAAAAGTTTTTTCTATGTAGTTCTAAAATTTTATTAAGGTATTATAATTAATTAATAATATTTTTATTTTAATAAAACAGTTAAAAATCATATGTTTAATAAAACTTGTTTGTGATAGATTGTCCTTGAGGATGGTCTAATTGCCTGAAACGGACTTATAAATATAAATTGTTTCGAGACTAAAATTGGATAAAATTTATTTATTTAAACAATTTTGAAATAATGAACCTTAGTATATTATAGGGGACGGAATATTGTGTTTTTTCTTGGTCAAATACAGAGTTCCATTATTGAAAAATATATGAACAACAACTAATATGTACTCCGAATATTTAAAATAAAAATAATAAGGCACAAGAGGGGAACATATAGAGGTAAAAAATAATTTAACATTATTATTTTTTTTTTATTTTGAGATGCGCAATATAAAAGGAAGAGCTATAACAAGAAGTTAGTTATTTAAAATGATAATACTTAAACAAGAATTTTAAAAAATAGTCCAATAATTAAATGATTTTAAATTACATTAATTCTAAAAGGCCTTAAAATTAATATAACCTTTATTTATAACAAAAGAACAAATAATGTAATATTTAGGTCAATTGAATAAGTCACTTGGAAAACATGATTTTCAAAATAGTAAATCTTTTTTTTTTTTTAGGAATAATTTTGGCTTTTTTGTTTTATATTTTCGTTGTATGTAAAGAAGGCAGAAGCCAAGGCAGCAAATCTGCAATTCGTATTCAGCACGCCCAAAAAATATGTAGAACTGTAGAGAAGAAACTATATTTTATATTTTTAGAAAACCCTTTGTTGACTGGACTGCTCAACACGAGGGGCTATTGGGGGTTATATAAGAGACCCAGGTCTTTCCATCTAAACTAGGTTACTAAGCTCCAAGCTTAGAGAACTATATCTTCGTCCTTACCCCTCCCCCTCCCCCCGTCTACTGTTCCTTATGTTCTTACGAGGTTTTTTTTTTTTTTTTTATGATTGTTGGCGAAAACCTGGCATAAGATTTTGGTCAGCTTGAACTACCTCTTAAGCGAAATGAAAGATTTCTTGATGAATACTTTTAAGTTTTTGAAAGCTAAGTATTTCAATCAATGAGTAGGGTGCTCCGGACTCGAGTTCGAACCCGACAGTGGTAGATAATTATTTATTCTGTTACTGTAGAGACATGGGTCAACCCTGTGGGTTTTGGAACCCTCTGTGGTCCTTCCAGCCTCATAAAGTCATACACAAATAATCGTTATCGTTATTGCACTCGTGTATTTAAATAGAAAAATATTTCAAATATTTCTCTCATGTATTTTGAAAGAAAAATATTTAAAATAAAAATTTCACTCATGTATTTTGAAA
>NW_027104750.1:42261-49183 GCF_000696795.3 Halyomorpha halys
TTCGAAATCGTAAGGACTAAAAGTCCATGATAGTTGAGATGAGAGTATTAAAAGCCGCGGTATTAAAACTATTGTCACGTTAAAGTCCGTTTAAAGAACACATTTTTATATTTTGTTCCCTAAAACGCAACTTACTAAATATAAATTATATCTCGTAATTATGAAAAATTATATTTCCATAATTGGGAAAATACGAATTTGAATATGGTAGGGGGTCATAGAACATAATGTTTGCTAAAAATTCAAACTTAAAAACAATTATAATTTTGCAAAAGCATTATTTCAGAGACAACAATGATTTAATTGTGTGTGGATTTCACGTGAGAATCTTGACAAAAGGGAGGCGTATGTAGCGGATCTGTTCGATAGGTGGAGGTAAAATATTAATAGATATTGTAGGATGAAATGTAGCATGTTCGCGACGAAAATAGAATAAATAAAATATATAATGAAAATGGTTAAAAAAAAAAAAAAAAAAATTTTTGTAAAACTTTAATTGAGGAAAATGTGGATACGATTAATGATAATATTATTCAGAATATTCCCTCTATAACTATCTTCAGTACAACTAATTATTCAATGTTCCCTACTTAGCTAGGGAAATACATGTGAACTACTGCCGTACCGGCGTCGTAATTACCAACGGCCTATCTTATGCTAATTATGCCCGCAAACCAATAAAGCCACTACAGAGGACTAAAACAAGCCCCCCTTTAATAACATCCCTCTATCTTCTACATAATGATCTACCTCCTCTCTCACTATAATTAGTGTGATGCCGTAATGAATGATTACAGCTGTGATCACAGATTACTGAGTAATCACAAAAGTGTTTATTCCGAATATTTTCTCCATTTGTTATTTCTTTGTCATAATTTATATCGAAGGAATAAGGCACTACAGTCTTGTGAAAACATATAAACTCAATGCATGAAATTAAAGTATTTATAAAATTTAAAAGTAAATTCATGTTACAAAAAAACTTTTTAGACTTCTTTTTATGTTATTAGATTGACTTTTTATGATATTTGCTCAAATAAATTGATTTATAGTTGTTGGGACTATAAGTATGATTTATGAAAACATATATCTCAGAAATAATGTCTTCCAGCACTCAAATTAAAGCTGTCAATTTACTATAAATTAGTTTTTAACCTTTATCTTTCTAGGAGTAGTAGTTTTTTATGATATTTTATTTGATATAGATTTTACGATTTATAATGATAATTTCTAGTTGTTCGAATAAAATATTTGATTTTTTAAAAAAAAAATATATATATATCTGGAACCATTAGACGTACGTATTTCTGCCATCAGTCAAAATGAAGGATTTTACTTACTGTAAATTAGCTTAGGACACGTATCTTTGTAGTAGTTGTTTTTATGATATTCGCATATGAATATAAATTTTGCACATGAAAATTTTTTCGAAGAACTATGTATGAATTTATTTTAGTAACGTCGAATGGTTTTTAAGATATAGTTTTCTAAAAATAAATTCACTTAATACTAAACTTTCAGTATTTTTTTTTTTGAAATGTTGCTTTTTAAAAAGAGATATCTCGAATAATATTGAACACAAATAGATCTATTAGGACTCATAGTTTGGCAAATTTACTCTTCTTTAAAGTTCTCTTAAGGTTTCTAGCGGTGTTAGTAGTTTTATAGATATAGGGCTCCGAATGAAAAATTAATTGTTTTTAACGTTTTGAAACAGCCAGCATTTTTATTTCCTCTACTATACTTGGCACTCATCAATTTCGGCTAGTTATTATACATAGTTTTCATTAAAGTAATAAAAAATTGGAATAAAATAACTGACTTTTTTCTGCTCTTAGGCTGTTGTATTAGGTCTGAGTTTCCCCCATAAGCCTTTGGCAGTTATTCCGTTCATTTTCCTCTGCTCTCCAATTACCAAATCCAAGCTCCCACTGACACCGAGTCCTCCCGTCTTACGTTCAGACGACCAACTCTTCTTTTTCTATAATGTTTTTCAACCAGGATCCTCTTGGGTGTATTGGCTTCACCCACCTGCGCGATGTGCCCGACCCACCGAAGTCCCTCCTCTTTGATGAATGAAGGGTATCCGTTTGGAGTCCCGTGATAGAGTTCTAAATAACAAAAAATCACATGTGGTTTTTTTCCCCTAATATTTCAACAACAAATCTTAAGAATTTAATTTAGTGAATAGCATGGAAACTGCTGCTATAATGAATATAAACGTGATCAACTACGTTAAAGTACATTCAATGACCAGCTATAATTTTCGTGATATTTAGCATATATATAGTTTTATAGTTCTTCATATAGCGAGAAAATAAAAACAGTCTGATTTATAAAGGGTTTGGTCCTAAAACTCTTAGCAAATTTTTAAAAGAATTTCAAAAATGAAAAAACAAAGATACTTTTATCTTGTCATTTTTTTAGAACTCATTGTTATTTAAAAGGATTACTCTATCACTCCAGCTACTTTAAAAAATTAAAAAATAAAAATGAGGCTCTAATTCAAGCCAAGCCTAAATTTGATACTTTTAGTTTGATGTCATCAAATGCTTTGAATTGCGTTAGTGTACTTACTGTAAACATGTAACCTGAATGTAATTAACTGTAATACTCAGTTTCTGTAACATAATACCAGCAAACAAATTATCTATCTGTTTAGTTTAAACTATTGAAATGTTTACTTTAAGCTATACCTCATGTCTTGAAATCTAAACATTTATGTTTATGTTCGATTTCCTTTTGTTGCATGAAGTAAACTGTGTTATTTTTGTGTTAAAAGCGAATACTGCTAAATTCCATACTGTTTCTTGGAATCTTATTTAAACTAGCTGGTGTTTAGTTTATTATTCGCTTGAGTCAAATTCATGCTTAGGAGTGAAATGCTGTGATAATGTATCAGGTTGACTCATTAATATTTATATAGCAAGTGAAACTCTAAAGATGATGTGAAACAGGGACGGTTTCTGAAACTTCGAATATATTAGAAAATATATTTTCTTCGATATATGTAATAAATTAAGTTTTATTTATCTATTTATTTTGTTTTTCTATTCCTGCTATCAACAAGCTATTCTAAGATTTTCTAACCAAACCCTTTGGTTACAATATGTAAGAATATAAAACAATATTCATGGTCATTGGTGTAATAAAAATAAATTTAAAAAATCATAAGAATAGAGAGAAATAGAATTCATGTATTTATTCTTAAATTTTTAAGAAAGATATTTTAAAAAACTTTAGAATTCTGTCAAGGATTTTCGAGAAATATAAAGTGAAGATTGTCTTTCTTGATTTTAAACTTACTGTGAAAGGGTTTCTATATTTGATTAGCTCCTCTTTAATAAGATATATTATTATTAAATAACTTTTTTCTCTTTCATTCCATGACCTTTTCGTCTCAGAAAATAATGTTATTACTTGGTAAAGAAGATTTGTGTTATATATTTCTTAGAACCTTACCTTATCTTTAAAATATCCTTAAAGAGTCTCTTGTATTTTTTTATTTTTTTCAATATTATGTTATGCGATGTTAATCTTAAATTCCATGGTAATTTTAAACTCCAAAGACCTGAGTTCGAATATGGATGTGTCAGATAGTTATTTATTCTATTACTGTTGCCTTAAGCCGACACTGTGAGTTCGAGGAGGTCTCTGGGGTTCTTTCAACATCTATATAGTGGATACCCTTATTTCGGGAAAAATCTGGCGGTTTAGCGTAATCGTGACAAATCACCTACTTGCACAACCGTTGTGCAAGAAACTGTACTTCTTTGCAAAGTACTGAACCACTGACCCTTTGCAGGTTGGTACGGTTTTTTATTTAATATATTATATTATACAATATATTTTAATTTAATATTAAGTATATTCCACATTTATTATTATTGAGACATGATCAAATCTGTTACGAACGCCTATTAGTACAAGAGCCGGGAAGAAAAAAAAGGCAGTTATCTCACCCCAATTTTTTATTACTTTAATGAAAACTACATATAATTAATAGTCAAAATTGATGAGTCTGCCAAGTTTAGGTAGGGGGGATAAAAAATGGCGGGTGTTTCAAAACACTATTTTTTCATTCGGAGCTCTATATCTTAAAAACTACCAACTACACTAAAAACCTAAGAGCACATTATTTAAAGAAGAGTATATTTGTTGAAATATTAGCCCTAAATGAGCTACTTACGTCCAATAGTTCTCGAGATAAAGCTTTTTAAAAATCAAAATTTCTTAAAAATGTACTGCAAGATAAGTAGTTAGTTAATTAATTTTGATAAATCTATATCTCAGGAACTATGTGACGTTAAGCTAAAGCTAAAGCTAGTATAATGGACTATAAAGATGTTTTTACCTTTACCTTCGTAGGAATAGTATTTTTCATGATATTTGCTAAAATTGTTCCGACAATAAATTTGATTTATGAATAACTTCATTTCAGAAACCATTGGACGTACAGATGTCTTCCAGCGCCCAAATGAAAGCTAGTTAAATTTATTACAAAATAGTTAATAATTTTTATCTTTGTCGGAGTAGTAGTTTTTATGATATTTGACAAAATAAACTCACAAAATGTTAATTTCTAGTTGTTCTTATAAAATGTATGATTTTTGAAAAAATATATCTCTAGATCTATAAAACGCACATATACGCCAACACTCAAAATAATTTTAAATTAAACTTACTATAAAGTAGTTTATGACACTTATCTTTGTATGGGTAGTAGTGTTTTTGATATTCACATATGAATATAAATTTGGCAAATAAAAATTTCTCTGAACAACTATAAATCAATTTATATTAGCAAATTTCATAAAAACTATTACTCCTACGAAGATAAACATAATGAACTACGTTTAGCAAATTTGCTCATCTTTAAATGACGTTCTCTTAGGTTTTCTTGTGTTGTTCGTACTTTTTAAGATATAGAGCTCCGAATGAAAAATTAAATTTTTTTATCGGTTTTAAACAGCCATTTTTTATTCCCCCTACCTATACTTGGCAGACTTATCAATTTTGACTATTAATTATGAGTATTTTTCATTAATGTAATCAAAAATTGGGGTGAGATAACTGCTTTTTTCTCCTATTTGGCTCTTGTACTATATGGTGTGTATATATGAAGATATTTATTATCGATCTACAAAATGTTGTCCAAGGTAACGGATCTGTTCTACAGCTAAGGGTAAGAGCAACAGAATATAATAAGATACTGTTGAGCAGTCTGTTGGTAAACATAATTTCATATTTTAAAGAATTCAACAGTTTAACAAAAGATAATGAAGCCGTCGTGCAATCGGGAAAGATAGTAGTCTCAGCTTTTTCCGTTAAAATTGAATTTGTAAATTTTTCTTCTGAATTTATTCATAAAACTCTTTAATATTTTGTATTATATATTTTTATTATTGCTAAAAACAAGAACTTTTTTTTTTTAAACTAACAAAATTAAAAGTACTTTAAAGGAAGATTTTTTGAAAATTAAGTTATTAATTTATAACTAATGAAGCATTCAAACTAAATTTTGTACCAATTGTGAAACCGTCTATTTATAAGCTCCTCATAGAGTATAATAGTTCCCCACAGGTTGAGTCGTGCAAGTTACTTTATATCTGTTTGTTCGATTTAGAACGATATACCAGTTTTCAAGGCGGTGGTTAGATGCAATTCTTAAGTTAATTCCACAGAAGTTTCTAATAGGCATGTTAATATCATATGTAATGTTAAAATAAATTTTTTTAAGAAATTCAAAAGTACTATAAAATACAAAAGTAAGTGTTTGGACTTACAGTTATCTGACGTAAAATAAGATAAAAGAAAATTTAGGTCAGACTCACCTATTCATTTTTTGGTATTATTGTAGTCTTCAAGTCCGGAATAGTTCTGTTGCATGTCTATTCGTTGTTTTTTTTCTTTTTGTTAGAGCTATGGTTGTTTTGTTGCTTTCTCTGCTTAAATGTGTGTGATTAATCTTCGCTACGGTATCAAAATATTTTTTAGTAAATAATAAAGTATATTTTCTCTTCTCGTCCTAAAATCTACTTCGAAAAAAAAAAAATCTTTCTATAAACGTATTTCTCATCCACTTGATCAAAATCAGATATAAACGTTAAAACTATTTATAGCTTATATTATAGATAGGTTTTAAACATTTTTGTAAAATTAAGAATGGAAAATGTACGAGGGACTCCAACAGAAAAATAATTTAAAACATTTAAATGTAAAAACATTTAAAAATAAAGTATTAAGAGGCATTGACAATGAACCCCGTTACATCAGAAATGATGATTCCATCGCCATCTTCAAATGCATACAGTTGAGGAGGGATTTCAAAGCCCAGTTGCATCTGGAGTGACTCGAGGAACACAGGAACCTTGAGGCTCTTCATATCCTCAAAGTATTGTCTTGGTAAGAAGATTAAAACGAAGGAAGCCTGTGTGCCAAATTGATAGAGGCCAAATAGTAGTAATTTTGAATGCTCCTTGGTTTGGAACTGAAAATTATATCAGGAATTACAAATGGAGGCAAGGAGGATTTCATCAGAAAAAGGTTCATGAAGTTCCACTCCTAGTTACCGACAGTTAAAGGAGCAGTGACCTACACTTGGGAAACCCAACCACAACCTGAAGACTGAAGCCCAGGATGTTGCAAGACATCCTGTTATAAGTTCTATATTTATCAGTTTTATTATTGTCACTCTAAAGTTTTATTTTCTCTTAATTTTTTTTTCTCTTCTCATCATTTTCTTAATTTTTTTTCCATTAGAAGTCAATTACTTATTTTGTTAAATCCATAAATGTCATTGTTTTTGTTATTGACTTTAGGCCTATCTTTAACAAGAATTATTATTTTATTCTATTAATTTCATCTTAATTTTTTTAAATATTTTATATAGTTAGAAGTGCCTCTTGTATGAATATAGTCT
>NW_027104750.1:54548-64162 GCF_000696795.3 Halyomorpha halys
TAGGGGTGAAAAAAATTGTTTATTATATCCTATTATTGTATCTCTTTTTTTTATGATTATACCATGTATGTGTAATTTATATATGTCCGATTACGGATTGATCAGTATGCTGTGTGAGATAGCAACCTAATGTATTTAGGCAGCATAGATAAATAAATAAAGTATTTCTCTCTCTCAATTACTAATATTATAATACAATTGCGATTAATTTATTTTAAATTAATACTAAAATTAATTTATGTTATGATTAATATCCTAAGTAATTTGTATTATACTGAATAAAACTTAATAATCATGAAGTCTTGAAATTTGGACTTTGTTTGGATCTTATCAATTCTGTACTTACTATGAAGGAGTTAACTCGTTAAGTTCCGTTTTTCTGGGCAGCGATTTTAAAGTTTGCGATTAACTCCTAAATCATATAGTTAAATTATCCGTTACAGTAACTTCGTATGGACTCGTTAGTTTAATCGAGTTACAGATTTTAGAAAATAAAGTTACAGATATAGGAAAAAAAAGTTTTCGTGATAACTCGGCTTATCAACTTCTTCAAGGTCATACGGAATCATTACCAGGAATTTAGCACTTCATTTTATATAGAATTTGACACTCGTATTCCACACTAAATTTCTAAAAAAAAAAAAATTAATTTAATCTCCAGGTATGATTATCTTTAACAACTGCGTTCCAGTTTTCTGCATGCAGCTCTTTTTTACTGATTCAGGTCACCTATCTGATTTTTTGCCTACAATGTGGTCTCTTCCCATATAATAGAGTCATGCATTGTGTAGAGGCGTCCTGATGGACTGCTTCGAGCCTCATGCCCATCTTAACCTCCTCGCCTTCATATCATAGAGATATTAACTGACGAGTCGCTTCAACCATTTCACTGTTAGTTCTTCTCCTCTATGTGTTGAATCTTTGATCCCAGATCGCTTCTGTAATTGTACCGAGACCTATCCTTTAAATATACATTCTGTTTTCTAGGGTACCTTTTAGAGCCCTCGTCTCACAGCCGTATATCGGTGTGGCTTTGTACACTCGGATTTTTTAGATAATGCGCTGGTCTATCGCAATCAGTTGATTATTTACATTTTTACTTTCACCTTTATTATATATTTATGTACATATTATTTATTTATTTTTTAACTTTCTGTAAATACCAGATGTCTTAAAATTTAGATTGAACATTACATTTTAAAGTATTTAACTCACCAGCGGGCATATAACTGAGTTAATTGTTTGAAATTTTTTATAGGATTCTATCAAAGGAAAATCATGAAACTTATACATTAATTACAAATTTATTATTAAGTGTCTTTTTATTGTTTTATTTTTATTTTGGTTTTATCGAGTATGACTAAGGAAAATGCGTCAGTGTCAGTATCTAAAATATCTTAAGGAAAAGCCTTGGGAAATTAATACCTGTCTTCTCGTATTTCTTCCTCCCTCCCTTTTACTTCTCTTCTCATTTCTTTATTGTCTCTCCTTATATAAATATTTCGCATAAGCTTTATTAAATTTTGATTCATGATCTTTGCTACGAGTGATATAAAAGATATTGATTTTTAATATTAAATAAATTAATAAAAATATTTTTTTCATGAAATATAATTACAGATTATATTCATTTTTATAATTTTATCATGAACTTCTATGAGATAAAAGATCTATAGAGTGTTTTCTGTTGGATTGGAGAACATTGCACCTGGTTAGAGAATAATTACTTGAGATGGTTGAATGGAAGATTGATGGCTTTCCGTCTGCGTCGAATTACTTGCTACTTACTAAACTTAATTTGCTTACTTATTCTTAGCCAATTTGACATAAAGCTTTTAAGATCTCTCTTGCCATATTATAAGAAATTTGAATTCTTTATCTATTCATGGGTGGATTATATAAGCCGTTAAGAGCAAGAGTGGTGTAAGTTATTCTTTTTTCATCAAAATTTATTTTCTCCGAAAAATAATTACTTTGTGACTGACTAATTTTAATACAGAGAAAGTTGTTATTCTTTACCAAAATCATTATGAAATTTAGAGTAATCTACATCTCAAAACTCCAGTTTTGACTTAAACCACTTTTGCACTCAATGCTTCGTTTACTGAAGAATTTACCAATTCTTCTGATCTACAATTCTGTTGGTGGCGTCCGTCTTACACACAAGATGGAATTGTAAAGGTCGAATTTTTATTTATCTATATTTATTATTTTATTTTTCAAGAATAATAATTCCTTTTTATTTACTTATCTACTTAACATTTCATCAACCTTTTGGGCTTTTTGCTGTGTAAGTAGAAATTATATTTAAATTACTTGTGTGAAATTCAGTGTATAATTAATTATTTTGTTTAAACTGTTGACTGTGCATTACTTGTATTTTACAAGAAAAATGGAACTGGATTGTGGGGAGATAAAAAGCCGGAAACGTTTTTTATTAAGTAAACAATTTGAGCAATTATTTATAAATACCGGTTATAAATCAAGTTCAATGTATTTCTCCTGAGGAGTCCATGAAAATATACAATTTATTATCTGAACACCTTTTGCATCCTTAACCAGGAATAAATAAAAACAGAAAGAGTGTCGTCAGTCCCTTTGGAACTCTTCTTATCCTGAAGCAAAAGAGTTGTTTGCTTATCGATGATTCTCAAACATTCAACTTTCTTTTCGCACTTGAATGAAATGGATTCCAAAGGTCATGTTGTTTCGTAATATCATAACATTCATGTTGTATATAATACGATCTCAGGAAACAATTCCTTCTAAATGAGGAAAATGAAGTATTTATATTTCAGTGATTTAATATTTTCCTACTTACCTCGAGACTTCCGATTCTCACTCTGATTGCTGTCTCAGAACAATATTTTTACGTTGTGTGGATGTAAAGTGTGGGGAGCTCTGAAGTTCTAAACAATACTTAGACTAAACTTATTAGACTTAGACTTATATCTTTCACAACTGGAAAGGAAAAATAATAACAAAAAAAATTATATATATTTTATTCAAGATCTTAGAATTATTAACTTTAATTCAATGTTAAATTATTTTTTTTTTTTTTTTTTATTTTGGGCTCAAAAATATTTGAAATTTTAAAAAATAAAATATCATTAGTAGATTTCGCGTTCAAGTTCTCTTTGATGTTGATTATAGTTAAGAGCTAACCTTAAAAGATTCATAATTGTTTAATTTTTGGAAATGAGTTTGTTGAAAATTTCCCGTTATTTGGTAATAACCCTCGTGCAATCTCAATGTTCGCTGGACCACCAGATTTACCAATTATCTACTGAAAGAACATGTCCCCTCTTTTCGGAGGAAGATGACTAAGTAATATGATGCATTCATTAAACAATTATTAGAAACAACATATGACTATCGTTTGTCAGTTATGGAAGGAATTTAAGTTAATGTATGAACATATGTATCACAAAAATAACAGTTCCTTTTAAACTGGAATTATTAATAGTTGTATCCCTTACGCTGTTGAAGTGTAATAATGTTGGGTTTGAAGGAATTCTGACAATAGTTATATATAATAATATATTTCTGAGACCTCCTTAAAATTAATTTTTCGAAATTACTCGAAAACTGTAGATCTCCTGGAAGGCTATGTTATCTAGAATTTGAAATTAAATAATTGTATACTATACAAAACTAAATACGAGGCAGTAATATCAAAGATTTAGGCTTGGATCTATGTTACTATTGTAAATATAATTTCCAGGTTTCCATGGAAACCCGCTTTATATTTATCTTAAAACAATAACATTGATTACAACAAAAACGACAATGATAATAAAGTTGAAATTATTAATGGTTTTTCTCCTCATTTTGTTATGTGCAATAAGGCTGAAAACAAATAAACTTTTAGAGGCATAACAATAAATTATAAATCAAAGAGGAAGAGCTGATAATATAAATAAAAAAAACAATTAAAATAAATCTCGTTGTATATTTATACATGGTTATTTAATTTATTCTATATTTACATTCCAGAACATAAAAAAGCAACAATTATTGTTTTCGTTATAATTTATGTGTATATTATACATAGTATGTATTTTGCAGAGATTTTCAATTACTTTATTATTGTTTCAAACCTGTCTGGGTATTGGTTCTCCATTGAGAACGCTCCTACAAAGTCTTTTCGGCTGAATGCCCGATAAAAGAAACCAATTTCGAATATTGGTGTGGATCCTTTCCCGAGAACCCTTCCATGTTGATTGTGGGCGTCGAGTCACTCTTTATAAGAATACGGTGCTTTGGTGGGAGATTTATTAGAATGTCTGTTCAACCGTACTAAAATTGTTGATTTTTCTATTTATATTTTAAAAAAAAATGTTTTTATAGATAGTACCCACAATTCAATATTACACTTATATAACTCAATAATCTAAACTTTCAGAAAATAGATTTAAAAACATTTTAATGTATTTTTTTAAATTGAAAAACACTGTTAGAAGCTGCCACAGTCAAGGGCAATAAGTATTGAGTTTTAAGTTAACATTCATACGATACAGTTTTAGGGGAAGAAAAAAAGAATAAATGAAAATATAATAACAACATAGGGAAAAAAGTAAAAAATAATATAACTGAATAATTTATAATGTAAAAATAAACAAACAAATCTTACACATCCCACCTATATATAATATTTACATTCAGCCTTCAGAGTTCCGAGTAAAGCTTTTCCACTCTCGAGTTGAAGGTAAATCAGGGTTGCATGAGATCCCTTCTCTCCCAGCCGCGTCACTGGTATTAAAAGCCAGTGGATACAGAACACCACAGCCGCTCATGGACGGTGAAAATGTTCTCCACTGCCAGGAATTTAACAGAACATTTACGAAATATTTCGGGACCACTGCCGTTTCAACCTTCGAGGAGGATTATAGGGATGGTTTGTGTTGAATAGGGATTGTTAATTTTAAAGTCATTGAATAATTTTTTTTTATAATTTATTTATTGTTATTTACAACTGTATACATATATACACATCAAGTAAATTTGCTGAGAGTGATATTATGGCATGATACAAACATGTGGAGAATCTACCTATTGATAGAACTCCAAAAACATTTCTAAAGAAGATCTCGAGGCCATCTTCTTTTCAGACGCCTAGGAGGATTATTAGGTAGTGAAGGAGAAGCCAGGTTAGAAACAAGTTGGTTTGGGTGGTTGGGAAGTTTATTATGGAAGGATTGGTATCTGGTTCTGGCCAAATCGTCAACATAGGGGACATTGAGGTCCTGACGGATGATTTGATTTGTGACAAAGTAAGGAGCATTAAGGATTTTACGAAGGATTTTGGACTGTAAGGATTGGATTCGAGAGGAATTAGATGGTTTAGTGGAGCCCCATAGCTCAATTCCATATGTCCAGATAGGCCTTATAATGGTCATGTAGATCAGTCTTTTGTAATGGATTGGAAGTTTGGACCGTTTGTAGTAAATCGACGAGCAGTTTCGGAATAAAAATTTAAATTAGGAATACATCATTGTGGATCGAAAACTAATACTTTAATTGGATAGCAAGCAAAACAGTGCCTTAATATAAAATAAACATATTTGATATCCATTTTAAGTAATAGATAGAATTTTTAGTTATCTTTTTACAGTAGAAGTGTGATTATTTTAAAAGAGGAAAATTAATTAGCCATTTACAAATGATGCTTTTGCGAATGCTTTGAAAGACGTTAAAGAACAGGAAGAAATCAGCAGCTTCTGATATATTGGCGTGGAAATAAATCGGCAATAGCTAGGAAATCAGTTTTACGTCAACAACAAGTTATAAAATCTTTATTTTTCTTTACTTAATGACGCAATAAAATTATTTTTTAGACGTAATACTGATTTTTTTATCCATCTTATCAACATTAATGTGTCAACAGCTGTTGATTTTTTTTAATCTTATTTTGCATAATTTAATGCACTTTTAAAAGCTCCGTTTGCGGAGGTATGATTAATTTTCAGGTATTGATTTTTCTCAGTTTAAAATAATATTACTTCTCATATATAATATTAATTATAATAGAATAATAATAATATTTAAAAAAAAAAACTTAAGAAGTCCTACAGAAACAATATGAAAGGAGTTTTGTTGAATTAATATTTAATGGAAATCAGGATTAAGTAAAAAAAAAAGTTATTCTATACCTAACAGGTATTGATTAAAAACTATTGTTTTTCTTTGTTTAATTAATACATTCACTTAGTTTTTATGTAGATTTTAGGACTATATATGTGTGTGTAGTAGCTTAGTGGTATGGAAATCCAAAGACCCAAGTTCAAATCTGGCTGTGGTAGATAATTATTTATTTTGTTACCATAAGTGTGAGTCAACCATGTGGGTTTAGAAGCACTCCGAGGTCCTCTTAGCCTCATAAAGTAGGTTCGTTAATGTGGGAAATATCTGGCTGTTCAGTGTGATTTTGACCAAAGCACCTCCTTGCACAACCTTAGGTCTAGTTAAGTCCATTCTCACAAAGTAATACTCTTCATTGGTTTTAGCGGTACAGATTTATTTTTTCATTATCATTAGAGAATGTTCAGTATTTTAAATCTCCACTATGATGTTGCAGCTGAACGAACTGAAATATAGTTCGTATTCTCTTTCATGTCACTTTAAGTTACATTTTCATCATAAACTATTGTATACTTAGTAATTAGTCATTAAATTGATGTTAGTTGAATACAATTGCAATGTTCTGTGAGTTTAATGTGTAATATTAAGTCCTCACAGTATCAGGAATTCAGTACCATATTACTGACAGCTTCAGTAAATTAGGTTTAGAAACTTACGAAGTTAAGTTCGTCAAATAGTTAATGTTTCGAATGAGTTAGGGTTAATTTAGTTCACTTCATGAGTTATGCTCGAAACCATCGCAAGGACGTAATTGCTTTATCCATAGAAAATATGAAAATTTTAAATTAATATGAAACAGTCGTATTTTAAATTTTATTATAATTTCATAATA
The DNA here is from genome assembly GCF_000696795.3 of Halyomorpha halys. Taxonomy (NCBI): domain Eukaryota; kingdom Metazoa; phylum Arthropoda; class Insecta; order Hemiptera; family Pentatomidae; genus Halyomorpha; species Halyomorpha halys. Next base: position 61,522 of record NW_027104750.1, read on the forward strand.
TTCTCATTAACTGTCTCCATCTTAATGTGAACTGTTTTTATATTGTTTTGAATTTGAGGAATGAGCAATCAAATTGATTGAAACTGAAGTTCCGCAGGAGAGTTTCTTCAAGCTCAAAGATGCCGCTAAATTCAAATGTTTTAGCATAATTTGCTAAATATTTGCTGTTCTGACTTTTAAAGTAAGTTCAGAAAAATAGTTGTAATATGTTTTATGTTAGATAGAAGTACATCTAGTACATGTTTTTTTGTAATTCTTTAAGATGATATTTTCCAGTATGTAACATACATGCATAAAACAAAAGAATTTTTTTTGTCATTTTAAGATTTTTAGTCTTCTATTGCATGAAAGTAGGTAGTGTTGGAAGCAGGATTTACTATAGACTAAAATCAATAAATGATAATTATCCGAATAAAACTAAAAAATACTGTTTTTTTCTTTGAAAAAAATGTAAGAAATACATGTTTTAGTGTTAGTCTACTTACGAGTTAATGGACCAACCATACAATACCATTTTACAATAAACGTATAAAAATTACTACAAAAAATAAAACATAAAATAAAATAAAAAAAGCATACACTCATTCCTATTTTAACGACAGTTTTACAATTTTAAATTCGCCTAATAACAAGATTTAAAAAAAAAATTCTTTATTTATAACATTTGTGGTGCAATATATAAATATATATACGACGAAAAACATAAAACAAATGCATCTTTTTTTTAAAAGGCTGGTGTAGTTTCTTTGCTACTTGCCCTGAATAAGTCATGGAAAACTTAGTCACGAGTTTTTTTTAACTGTAATTTAAAAAGAGCGGTTTTTGGATGGAGTTAATGACGATTTTAAACCAATTAACATCTATAAAACAATCCAATAATTTCATATCTGTTTTTCTTTTTTCTCTAATTGTTGTTGTCCTTTTAAAACTGTCAGTCTTGGATTAGATGGAGGTAGGTAGTGTAGGAAGCACGATGGATTCAATTTCGTTTACTATAGACTAAATGATTATTTTGTCATCCCGAATAAAATCAATAAATATTAATTATCCGAACAAAATAAAAAAATATTGTTTTTGTTTCTTTAAAAAAAATTAAGGAAAAAAGTGTTTTAGTGTTAATCTACTTCAGAGTTAATTGACCAACTGTACAATTCTATTTTACAATAAATTTATGAGAATTACTTCATAAAATAAAACATAATAGAAAGTAGCAAATATACGACCTATTATCCTTTTTATTTTGTCCATTTTGTTTGAATAATTAATATTTATCGATTCCGTATGGGACTGACAAAATAAACCATGTTGTCTACAGTGGACAAAATTAAATCTATACTCTCCTAAATACTATCCGCCACAGACAGCGCTTGTGATTGCCCATCTAATACACAAGTACCTAAAGACTAATAATGTTGTCCATTTTATCCAATGATATCCATTTTGTTCAGTGGACTAGTAAAAAAAATAAAATAAAATATATACAAAATGCTCACTCTTTTAAGTTTTTACTCATATATGTGTATATAAAGTAGTCATTTTATACTTGTAAATGTTTAAAATTTTACATAATTTTTCTTTTCCTTGGCCAAAAAACGTAATGCTTAGCTCTCTTACAATGTATCTTTCGGATATTTGAGTAACAATAGAAGTGTAAGTGTTAAGTAACCTAATTTTGTCTAACTATTACAAAAAACATGTATCATTGTTTTGTTAATTTTATATAAATAATTATGAAATTCGTTCGTTATATTAATTTATGATCAGGAAATAAAATTCGTTAGGATTGAGTTGAGGATTCATATAATTATGTTTGTTGGTTAATAGTGCTCTTCGCCTAATAGTCGGCTTGGGTTGCACTTAACCTAATTGGTTGATGATTGTTACTTTGTAGCCTTCCTAATTAACACTATAACCAGAAGCAGCTGTTCATCTTGAGCATAATCTTAAAATCTATGTAATATCATTGTTTCATTAATTAGTAATTAAATAACAATAATTCTTCTTCTATTCGATCGAATTCACAAGTAGTGTTGATATAGTCTGCTTCCTCTGTCAATTTGTTGAAAATTTTACATTGTAATCTTTGTTTATTTCATTGTCCCTGTATGAATCTTCAGGTTTGCATACAATATTAAATAAAAGCTTGTCTACTAACACTTGCAAAATGCGGTCATAATCATTAGATTTTATTTGAAAGCTTACCATATTGTGTGCTAATCTTAAATTATTTACTCTATCAATCAATTCAATTAAATCCTCAGACATAAAAAATTATAAATAAATTATGTTATGTATATCTCTTGGCTAATTTTTCATTTATTTATTATCAATATGTTAAACGTTTTAGCATTTTATTTATTTAAAAAATTTTACTACATAATACATATATGCAATAGATAGTATATAGTTAGAGACTTGGGGAAAAAATCTAGTGCAGTGCTAGCATCACACTACTTTCTCTTACCACTACGTATGTCACATACAACAATAAATTTTATAAAAACAAGCCATTTATTGTTTTTAAATAAACCAAATTAAAAATACTTTAGAGGAAAACTTTTAAATGTTCCCTAATTTTAAATATCCCTATCTAACTATTTCAACGAAGATAAAATCTATCTAATATTTAATTTTATATTGA
>NW_027104750.1:64262-68589 GCF_000696795.3 Halyomorpha halys
ATATATGCCCAGTGTGATATTTGAAATCTGATAGAACCGTTTTGAAAAAACCTTATAAATATAAAAAATCTATTCTACATAAAATAGTAGAATACTCTTTCGGCCAGCCGATTTTATCCAAAATTTTGCTGTTAAATATGTAAAACTTTTCTTTTTAACTAGGATGCTCACCACAAACACACACACTTTTTGCGGAACTAGGTTATTTTTACCTCGACACATGTTCGTCGAAACCAGTACTAAGAAATTTCGCTCGGTTTCTCTTATTATATATAACACAATAGGTAAGTGGAAGTAAAAAATGAAGAATTTATAGGTGTGTGTATATGTATCTTAAACAGTCTAGCTGAAAAAGTACGAAACTTTAATTAGTATATTGTATAGATCGTTCTCATTTTTTTGATTTTCCCCAAAACAGCTCTAACAATTTTTACCTAACTCAGCTAATTAATGAGAAATTAAGTGAGTTTTAATACCAAAAAGGCATTGAAATTGTAAAACATGGCTTAATAGACGAATTTTCAAAAATATGTTTCTCAAAAGTTCCTCTAATTTTATTTATTAAAAAAAAATAATCATTGTTAGTAATAATAAACAATAAATAAAAAACAAATTATTAACGAATTTTATGAAAAAAATAAGGAAAAAAAAAATGAATTTTATTCGAACGGGAAATGCTGAGACCTCCCGATGTTTCACGTTAGCAATACTGCTTTGTTGTATTTTGTTAAAGTGTTGTATTCTTGGCAGATACAAAATTTATAATCGATGTTCCCTCACCCCCGACCCTAAACCACTAAATAAAATTTTGTATAAAAACAGGAAAATGATTAATTGGAAAATAATAATAATTCTCGCCTTCTCTGTTCTTTACAACAATTTTTCGAATATTACAACTATAACTTCAACTCGAGCTCACTAATTTTCAGAAAATTTGGAATCATTAAGTTTGTAAGTTAGTGGAAATTTTGTACGTCAGATCTTTTATGTAATTTGTGTTGTTTTTTTTATTACATTAAGTTCACTGTATCTTCATTGTGTAGAGTACCGACCATATGTGTGATCTATCATTCATAAATACATCACAACATTAGTGTGATACCAATAACACTTGTAAATATATTTTGATTTTATCATTTAACTTAAATTCTGATTTTTTTTCTCTTGTTCATATAACCTTTGATGATTAGTCCTTCTGTTATCAACTTACTAACAGCATTTATTTTTTGTTACAGGTAAGTTTTCCTTGAGGTTGTTCTGCTTCTGGAGTAAGTTAATTTTAATTACTTAAAAAAAAACAAAAAAAAAAACACACTCATTCTTATTCAAACGACAGTTTAACAATTTAAAATTCGCCAAATGACAAGATTTAAAATAAATATTATCTTATATTTATGTAGCAATTTATAAATATACGATGAAGAATACAAAATAATCACTTCTTTTTTTAAAGGCCTAGGAAAATTTAGTTGGGAGTTATTTTGAACTGGAATTTAAAAATAATGTTTTTTCGATGAAGTTATAACAAATTAAGGCTAAAGATCGATAAAACAATCCAATAATGTCATATCTATTTTTCTTTTTTCTTCAACCGATCTTTTTCTTTATTTATAGTTGAAGGTTCTCTAAAGTTATCCTGTAATTTTTGTTTTAATCAATATCGGTAAATGTGTCAAACAGGTTGAAAACACATTTATTGAAAAAATTTCTTCTAGCCCCTGGAGCCAGTAGTTAATATTTTTCCTTCACAAAAGGTTGAGACTGAATGAAACCGTCTGTCTTCCCACGCAGTAATTCAATCTGGAGTAAAGGGTTTCTCTTCCAATTCAATTAGTTAATTTTTTTTTGTCCTCAATTAATTTATACAAAGTTCGTTCGATGAAAATATGAAATGTTGTTAATCAAAGATTGAGTTATTTTTTTTAAATATTACATAAAACTTCTGGCCTCTATTTTTTTAATAGCCAAGTATAATGAATTTCTTTATTACAAAACCTGATTAACCTTTTGTATGCAAAATCTACCTTTTGAAGAAAAATCTAGCAAATCCTTTCTTCAGCCAACTTAAATCTTCAGAAATACCTCAAAGAAAGCAAAAGTCAAGAGATGATTAAAATTTAATTTTATCTTTTGCGTCGAAGAATGGTGTCGTAATTGGAGGATTAAAATAAATCCCATCAAATCATCTTTACCATTCGTCGTAAACCTACTGACTGCCCTACAATATCCTTTATTAATGTTGCTCTTACCCCTGTAGAACAGATCTGCTACCTTGGACTACATCTGGACAAACGACTAACATTGTATCCTCACAGAAGACTGAAAAGACAGGAAACTGCACGTCGATTCCGACTAATACAACACTTTCTTTTCTAAACTTCTAATCCATTGCAAATGACTGATCTGCATGACTATAATAAGGCCTATCTGGACATACGGAGTTGATCTATGAGGTTCCACTAACCATCAAATTCCTCCCGAATCCAATCCATAATCCTCAATGCTCATTACTTTGTCACAAATAAAATCATCCATAAAGGCCTTAATATTCCATATGTAACAAATTTTGCCGAACCAGATAATAATCCTTCCATTATAAACTCCCTAACCATCAAAACCCTCTAGTTTCTAACCTTGCTTCTTCTTCTATTCCTAAAAATCCTCCGAGGCGCATGAAAAGAAGATGGCTTCGAGACTTTCTAGTGTATATGTATGATTAGTGCTACCAATAGGTAGTTTCTCTACCTATGTCTGCATCACTCCATTTTGGTGCCACATCAAATTTACTTGATGTATTTTATAGAAATATAGTTATAGTTCCAATAAAAAAATGTTTAGTTTTATTTATCAATAATCTATGTCATCTATTTATCCCTATCATCTAATTATCGATTAGAAAATATCTGGAATTAACAGAAGTTATGCAATGACGTTATAAAACCTCATAAATTTGCATTTATAAGGCAAAGGATCTTTTCCGAGCGAATCTAATACCTTCAAACAGATAAGGGACTAGGTTAATAAAAACAAAAATGTATGACTTTAATCCCCTGTAAACTTAAAATGTCAATTCTATTATCTTTTTCTTTTGTGTTACACTTCATCATTATCATGAAATAATTTCGTAGGTGCATTAAGTTGGATCATCTCAATTAAAGATATGGTTCATTTCGGTAGAAACTAGTAGATATTTAAAAAAGTGTTTTCATAGATTCATATTACTTATGAAGGCATCGTTATAATTTAAATATTTTAAGTTGCTTTTAACTCATTTATATTTAATATTTTTAATAATCAAGCTTTTTAATTGCCGAAGGAAAAAAAATTAACCCCTATAAAATTTTACTTTTAATAATAATTAAAATTAATAAATTAAATAAATGATAAAAAAAAAAATCCCGCTGTCCAAATCTTCTCTTTAAGACTATTGGGCCAATCAATATTTTGAGATTTGGCATCAAAGTGACAGGTTATGTCATGATGTTCAAAATTTTCAATATTATTATAATTTTTAAAAATCTGTGTCTAATTATGAACATCATTTGTTCTTTTTTTATTGTTTATTAATCACTGATAATAGCAGTTGATAATAATAATGGGAGTGGTGTAGCTCAGTGGTGAGGCGCTGCCCTACTAATTTTAAGCTCTCGAGTTCGAATCCGACTGTGACAGATTATTATTTATTCTGTTACTGTATCCGTAAGTCAACCCTGTGGGTTCGGGAGCCCTCTGGGTTCCACCCACCCTGATAAAGTTAGTAACCTTAATAGGCAATTAAACTGTCGGTCGAGCATGACTCTTACTAAATCACCTTATTACAAAAACCTTACAAAGTACTGCATTACTGGGTTGTAGCTGTACAGATTTATTTTCTTGTATAGTAAATAATTAATTTAAACAATAAACCATTGAGAAATAAGTTGGTGTGTTTTTAAGTGTTTATTCTGTCATGTCTTTATTATATACGGCTTATTTTTCTCTGCCAGCTTGTTTTCCTTTATCCTCAAGAAAAAATTCACTCCTCTTTTTGTATCTCTATCACTGTGTATTGACCTGAGAGAGCGGAATAAGCTTATCCTTTGAAGAATCTCTCTGAAGGCCCAGTGTCTGGAATCTGCAGCGTCTTTTCAATTTTTTTTTCTGTTTTGGTCCTCGCCTTAATCTTGTGACCAGTTTTTATTTGGTGAAGTCTGAACCAGATGACCGTGCTGTTAAGATTGAAGTCATCTAATCTTTTTTTAACGAACAATTTAATTTAATATTATTTGACTCTTAAGCTAGTTTTTTTTTCAAAGTTTATTATTTGTTTTATAAAAATTATATGTAC
>NW_027104750.1:68641-79222 GCF_000696795.3 Halyomorpha halys
ATATATTTATAAATTATATGTACTTAAAATTGCATGCTCGTTGTCGTTATTAACAGTAAATATTTTAGACGACTCAGTAGAAATTGAAATCAAAACTACTTTTAAAAACAAAAAAATAATTTTTGATGAATATTAGCTTTAAAAAGCTTTGAGGCGTGAGAGCTCTGGATTTCCAGCTCGATTTCCTACGTAACTTTTAAACATCTCCTAGAACAATCATTTATTTATTAACTAAATAATATTAATTAAACTAGAAAGTTTTAGTTTAAATAATGATAATTAGCTTTGTTTAAAATAAAAACTCACACTTCATTTTATATATTGTTTTTTTACAATTATATCTTAATGTGACCTAATATTTTTATTTAATTTCATGGATGATTCCTTATGGAATAGTCATATAAAATAACCGGGATGTCTCCTATTGTTATATTTTTTTAGTTCATTATACCAACTAAATACATAATGGTTTTTTTCCGTAGTATTTTTTACTATCGATTTTTCAAAATTGGGGAAGTTACCGAATTTAATGTCTTTTAGATCACAAAAGTGCTCTTAGATTTACAACCAATTGTACTACATTTTTTATAGCCCGTTTTGAATCTTATTTCAGGTTCGTTCATTTAAACATTATGCATTTTTTTGCTGAAATGCATTTTTTTTTTTTATGTCCAAACAAATTTTTAAAAATCCATGTTGATTTTCAAATAACAAAGAAAATTTATCATTCTTGATTCTATTTGTTAGATTCCAGCCTAATTTCAAAATGGAGAAATGATGGGGTGATAAGTATAGAAATCTAGGGTTTTTTTTTCTGAATTTCGTCATGTTATGGATCACAAAAGAGATTTTATAGGTTATATTGTAGCTTTTTGCTGCGTGTGGCATAACCCTATACACATTGAAAGCAAAAGTGAAGCCAAATAGGCCACTCCTATGAAAGGAAGATACGAAAGTTTAGGTCATTTGAAATATCAACTATTATGAACAATATAAATAAGCGTATATTGATTAACATTATATGGTAAATAGTAGTTAAACTGAGATCTTAATGTAATTTCATTTTGCTTACTGTAATTCTTTAAATGTTTAACAAACAAATAAACATGTGTGAACCTTGTATTTATTCATAAGGGACATATAGTCCCACAATAAAGTTTTTATCATTCGTAAAGCATCACTCCAGCAAAAGTTGGTTGTAAATTTACGAAAATTTTAGTGATACAAATGTTCTGCTATTTCAAGAAGTCGACTTATATTAATAAACATATTTGTCATATATTAACTATTATAACAAAAACATCATGGACGTCTGAGATAGATTCAGGCCTCGGATGATTTTATATGGATGAATCTATTATATTTGCAAGCTCCCCGAAAAAGTTCACCTCAAGTCTAGGATGTTTTTGAGCGTATAGCACTAGAACATGTGAATGGTGTAGCTTCACATATCTTATGCATATCGCTGGCAGTCTAACAAGGGTTAACTCTTCCTTTAGCTCTTCTTTTCTTCGCCCTTAGGTGTTTAAGTATAAATCTTCTATATGTAGCGAGTCTAGTCCAATTTAAGGGCGTCGTTGAAAAATTTTAAATTGTATTCCATCATCTTCAGATTATGTTATTTACGACGGTAGTAATATGAGCAAAAATGTTATGATGGCCACTCTCCGTATGCAATATATTACAACATGTATTCTGAAGGTTTTTAAGCATAATATTTCTTTCAATAATAATAATATAAATGATTATTTATATATAATCGTAACACTTTCTTGAGACTGATTATTATTAAATTAAATAAATTTTATCCAATTTTAGTCTCAAAACTATTTATATTTCTTTATAAGTCCGACGTTTCAGCCAATCTATCACAAACAGCTTTTATTATACATGTGATTTTTAGAATTTTAAACAAATAACAATATTATTAATAAATTATCTTTCCTGAGTACAATTTTAGAACCACATCAATTTTTAATCAATATTAATTTATGAATTTCAGTCCATAATTGACTATGAGACATTAAAACATTAGGGAATCATATAATTTTATTAATAAGCATTCCTTAGCTTATGTCCAATCACCTATTTTTTCAATCCCTTATGTTAAATTAAAAATAAAAACTTTTAATCACAGTTAATTTTCACTATTATAATTTATCACAACAATATTTGTAACCTTCCCCACACTCAGGTCAGGCGTTTAATTTATTTATTTCAACTATATTTGGGTTAAATTTCCTATTTCTTTTATTATTACATTTCATATCAAGGTTAATTATAATTATCAACATTAATTTTAATAATTAATCATTTTTTACTACTTATTTAATTAAATAAGTAGTAAAAAATGGCAGAAATCTTTTAGGGAAAATGGGTGTATTTTTAAAAATTAATTTCATTCTGATTTATAAATCGTTGAACACAGATTAGCTATCACAGTTGATGTAATATGATAAAGTATAAGAATAACAGCTGCCACTTTGTCCCTTATAATTAACTTTAGTCTGGCTTGATACCTGAGATCGGTTGCCGAGGATATATAATTAATTGGTTCAGTTTTCTGGAATACATTTTTTTTTTTCATAAAATGTATCTAAAACTATTTTATTTTATTTTATTAAATTTATAATCTGCTTACAATAAATTCCTTATAATCCGTAATAACTCTTTCGAAATATATTAATATTATTACGATGAAAAATTAAAGGGAATAAAATCTATAAATGAAATTTTTTTTTTGTAAAAAATCCATCGTCAGTGATGTTTATTTAATCAGTAGCTTATTCAAGAAATTAGCAAGTAATAGGTTTATTTTACAAATCAGATTTGAGATTGAGAAATCTATATTTATTGTTTCTTATTGTAATATTATTGTTTAATTTGTTATCCATTATGTTTCTTAGGTTTATTAAATTGTTTTGTTTTTTTCGATAATATTCACTCCTATGTATCAGTTCGCTACTCATCATTATGTTAATGAATTATTTTTGTTTTTATCTATAATAATCAATATAATATAATAAGATCAATATAATAATAAGACTAGAAGTAGCCCCCATTCCTGTGGGCATTTTAAAGCCAACTTTGTCCTGGCTACTAAAAATTCTTAACATGAATTATACTCACTTCGTGAAACAATGTTATTTAAAGCAACTACTGCTAGACAGCTACAACCGTCTGAGTTTGCAATATAATTGGGTAACGCAGACAAGTAAACTATTGGAGAGCTTTGGAATGTTTGAACCGATACTAATTAATGATCCAGTAAGTATCAAAATTAAAATGGGGGAGATCTTGGATAGATACAGGGAATTTGTCAAGGATAAAGACCTCTTGTTATTACGAGAATCAACCTATAATCCGTGGTATGGTAGGGTCTTATATATATATATTTTTATTTATTAAATATTCTTATTATTAATTATATAATATAATAAAGGGTGGTGTTGTGTAATATAATAGTAAATAAACTATATAAAGGAACTAAGTATTTACTTACATTGGATTGATAAATAATACTATATGATGGTATAATGATAAAATGGAAATTATACAATGATTGAAATGATCCAGATAAATATGGCATTCTATAGGATGTGAATTACATTGTAACTTATTCAATACATGTCTGTGAATAGTTGCTGAGTTGGGTGATTCTTGTCATAGGTGTCCTGACGTCTGAGGCGTGGGTGTCGTCTTGGTTTAAGGATGGCGTTCCATTTCTGATGAGCCCTCTAGCTCCCCTAGCTCGGTCTTCTGTACTCTCGTGTTCTGTGTTTGTCTTTACTTCTGCCCCCACTTTTTTCCATAAAGGGACGTCGCCTTTTGGAATCTTATTTACTCATTGGCTATTATTACCAACGCCCAAGAAGAATACGTTACAAGGGTCCCCAGGTGTTTGGTAAAGGTGTTGTTTACAAACTATAATTTACCTGCCTACCGACAAAGCCAGCAAGACAATACAATGTTTTTAATAGATTTGCTCAGAAAGGTCCCTTCCCCATGTACCCATTAACCACCTTTGAAGTGTCTTGACAGGCATCCTACCTCGGACAGTTATCGGAACACATGGCGAAAACTTTAATAATGTTGCAAGGATTACTACATAGATAAATAAGATAAAAACTTTTTTTTTTTGCTTTTTCTTGACCGCAGCCTGTCACAGTGGAGTTCGTTTATTTTGTTTTCCTCCAAACAACAGTGTATAAATGATACATTTAGCCAGAACCCTTAGTATTTTAAATCCAATTTATAAGTATATGTTCTTTTTATGTAATACGAATCTCGTAATAAGATTAGCTTTGTACGGAATCCTATCGATTTTGTTTCATTGCTGAAACCTCCATGGATTCAGTTACTGAAACAGATATATTTTTCGAAATAGATGGAATTAAATCAATTTGTAGTTTTTAATTATTACTTAAATCCTTTATGTTTCAAAATGAAAAAAAAAATTCATTCGTTCGACGACTGTTAAGAATGTCAATTTTTTTTTCATTCATATCTTTTATATGATTTTTGCATTGTAGTCTTGTCTTTATAAATAATATGAGTGGTAACCTTCTTCAGTACCTTTAAATTTGTTTAGTTAAAAAAAAATAGTTATTATTGTATGCAAAGATAAATAATTGATAAATACAAAATATTAAATAATTTTATTAATAACTAAATGAGAAAAAAAGAAAAAACAAAACGGAGGATCGTGAAAAGTCGAAACCACCCTAACTTTCTCGATTGTTTTGAGATTTCGTTATGTTCGTTAAATTATCATATTCTTGTTAGGTACAAATTAATATTTGTTAATCCCATCATCAATACTCTAAAATACAAATTTTATAGCAAAAATAAAAATTATTTGTTCATAATTTTTGTCTTCCTTGGTTTTATTAGTTTTTTTTCTTCGAAAATCTCAAAAATTGCCATAGTTTCTATACGAGCTCTCCAGTCCAACAATATGTAGAATGGTTAGAAATAGTTATGCGATACGCACATCACAACAGATGTATTTATTTATAATTCATAACTTTTGTAAAGTAGATAAATTAAGTAAAATATCTTTATTATGTATTAACTAAAAAAATTAAACACTAGATGTTTTTTTAATTCGAAAAAAAAGTGTATTAGAGACATGTGAGAAAAACCTTGGCTTTTCGTTTGAATGATTTAGAAACAGACAACGTTAGGTATCAGTTGATAAGCCCTTTTATAGTTTTCTTATGTTTCGAATATGCTTCGTATCTCTTCTTTCTGTTTTGCCGTTTTTACATGAGCTTATATGTGGAATATATTGTGAGGGAATTAGAAATTTAGTATGATCGCAACCATACTAAATTTTTAATTCCCGTTTTCGGGAATGATCTCTGTTTTTGTGTGCGTCAGTGTATTATCTAGACGATTAAAAACGAAAAGTCGTACTAAATCTATATTATGTAGTTAAGGCGAATACATGCCACATGCCTGAGATGTGGCAGAGAAACTATTTCGATAAAATAGATTAACCTATTATAGAAGCGATTTTCTGGAAAACGCTTATAACGAATTTGATCAAACTCGCCAAATCAATATATTATTATATGGTCTTTAATATCAGCTATTTATTATCCTCATTATTCGGTTAAGTTAAGGATGAATTGTGAATGTTGTTTTGCTGACGCCCTTAGCAAGATAGACAGGTCGAAATGTAATGACACTGACATAACTTACATAGCATAACGCTACGCCTCATGCATAATAATTTTAACATATGTTTATTCTGATGTTGATAAAGATAGATATGTTCCTGCCTTAAAAAGAAAAAAAAATGCAGTTTATAATCTTATTCCCCCTCCCCTACTCCTTTCCTTATTCCCTCTTCTCTCCTCCTCTCACTCCTATTAGTATTAACGAATGAATGGTAAAATAGATTACAGTAATTAGTCACTTCTTCTGGCTCTTCATTCATGCTTATTATGCAAATAGTGATAATTCTGTCAATTATTCAGTTCATTAGCTTCTCTGGTCTTCACGTTTTAACTTTAAAAAGGTTTCTTTGCTTTCTAACCATGTAACTGATTCCAGTTCAACATAATTTTTTTTTATTTTGCTATGAAGAATTTTTTAAAATAATTTTTATAAATCTCTCAGGCAATTGTGTATAAATAATTAATTTGTACTTCAACCCCCATTTATCTATAGGGCTGTGTTATGGAAAATATTGTATTTACACGATCGATAAAGTCACGGTCCAGCTATTAGTTTATTGTTTTCAGTTTCACTTTCAAATTTATATTAAAATTTTGTTTATTATTTCTATGTTAAAAAATTCAAATTGTAGGAAGTTATTCCGGGTGGCGGTCAATAACGGTATCAAAATAGTAGAAGAAAACTATTTATTGTAAACCAATGTTTCACCCCACTTTGCAGGGCTGTCGGATTGAAACAAAGATGACTCAACAGTTTTAATCTTTGTTTCAATCTGCTAGACCTGAGGAAGCCCTAAATTTATGAAATTTAGCATGATTGCTTCGCTTTCCCTTACTATATATTCCACACCTAAGTGAAAGTAAAAAAAAAGCAAAACAGAAAGAAGAGATACGAAGCATATTCCAAACATACGAAAACTTTAAAAGGGTTTATCGACTGATGCCTAACGTGGTCTTCTTCTACATTATTCACCAGGCTTACAATATTCTCACATGTCTTGAGTACACTTTTTTTCCGAATTAAAGAAACGTTTATAGTGTTTAATTTTTTTATTTAATAAGGAATAAAGATATTTTACTTAATTATTGTATTTTACAGAGGTAATGAATTACAAATAAAAACATCTGTTGTGATGCGCGTGTCGCATAACTACCCCTAACCTTTCTACATTAGAGTATTGTTGGACTGGAAAGCCCGTATAGAAATTATAGCTATTTTTGAGATTTTCGAAAAAAAAAAAAAAAAAAAAAAAAAAACTAATAAAACCAAGGAAGACAAAAATGATGAAGAAATAATTTTTATTTTTCTATTGCCATAAAATTTGTATTTTAGGCTAATTTATGATGGGATTAACGGATATAAATTTTGTACTTAACAAGAATATGATAATTTAACAAACATATGGAAATCTTAATTATCGAGAAAGTTCGGGTGGTTTCGACTTTTCACGATCCTCCCTCTTGTATTTTCTTTTTTCTCATTTAGTTATTAATAAACTTATTTAATATTTTGTATTTATCAATTGTTTATTTTTGCAAACAATAATAACTATTTTTTTTTTTAAACTAAACAAAATTAAAGGTACTGATGAAGGTTACCATTCATATTATTTATACAATCGAGAAAGTTCAGGTGGTTTCTACTTTTCACGATCCTCCCACTTGTTTCTCCTTTTTTCTCATTTAGTCATAAAATTATTTATTGTATAAATTATATAATAAATTATTTTGTGTTTATCAATTGTTTATTTTTAACAATTATTTTTAAGGAATAATAACTATTTTTTTGTATTACTTTCTTCGTCAGGGCTGTCAGATTGAAACAAAGATTACAATTGCTGAGTCATCTTTGTTTCAATCCGACAGCCCTGCAAAGTGGGACGAAACTTTGGTTAACAATAAATATTTTTCTTCTGCTATTATGATACCTTTATTGACCGCCACCCGCACTAATCTACTTTATATGGTCAACTATATTCTATATAAATATGTATTAAAAAATTCAACCTACAAGAAATAGAACCAGGCTGTTATGAATCCGTTCGAATAGCCTACGATATAATTTGAAATAATATTTAACAATGCGAGAATTTCTAATCATAATTTTAATAAATCTGGATTTTAAACAATTTCAGTTCAAAACAATGGATGAAATATATTTTTGGTTACTACGTTTGGAAAAACTTACATTATGAAGTGGTATTTTGCTAAATAAAGTGGCTACGTCTTTTTAAAAGATTCGTTGAGGCTTTGTCAATTATAAAACTGACTCTAATGCGTAGTGCATTTTAGCAAGATCTTTCTGAGAGAATCAAGGAGTCTCTGCAGAACCTAATTTCACTACTGTATTTACTTCATTTTTCTTCATATTTGCATGTTTCTTGGTATCGTGTCTCTTACTATACTTTTCGATCCTCGTTTAAAAAACAAAACAAAAAAATAAATAAGTAAAAGAAGCACTGATTACTTCCCTTTGTATTACTCGTTTTATAATATTGTATAATTTTTTTTTCTAGTTAGTTTATAATATTCTTTACATTACTATTACTATGATACTGCTAAATTATTTTTCAACTTTTCTTAAATTACCCTCACCAAAAAATGTTCATTGATATCATAAGTGGAAGGAATTTCAGGAATGTTATGGAGTTGAACTCCACGCTTTAAATCTTGCCGATCTGCGCGGAATATTGATCGCATTCAGATATCGCTTACTGATAAAAAGTAATCGTGATAAATGTTTCCGATTTTATTTGTACGTAGGCTTATGTGCTGTTGAAACAGAAACGCGGTATTTAAATGATAACAGTAAATTTTCCAAAATAGACCAGAATACTCAATTCAAGTGCGAAACCATGGATAACGGTAACTGACCAGTATATGACTCCTTGACAAGCTGTCACAAAGATTTATAGTGAAATTATAAATTTAATTACGTCTGCAGATTCAGTTTATTAAAATGCTAATAAAGTAAATTAGTTGAATTTTTTCCAAAATTATTTTTTCCACTTTTATTACTTATTTATATCTTTATTTTATAGCATAACAACAACTGCCTCAATATTGTTTAAAAAAAATGTATAATTTGAAAATGAAATATTATAATTTAGAAATTATTTATTGTTGATATAATATTTATATCATTAATTTCAAAATAATAAAAATTTTAATATCAAGACAAATCCCAAAAAGAGATGAATATAAATTAATTAAATTGAAGTATATTGATATTTTTTTATTAATTAAAATTATTGTTATACGATGTAATATTATTATTAATTATGTGAATGTACAATATGTATGTAAAAGGTTGATAAGATTTATTTTGTTCTCATATAATTGTAAGATGGACTAGATAATTGTCAATTGTTTCGTAACGTCTCAAATAATCAAATTCAATAGAATTTTATAAGGGTATTTTTTGAAAAAAGAAAAAAATTATATAAAACATTTAACCCTTAGGTACAAATAAAATATTGGAAAACTCATTTCATCACTTCATTATTTATGACTCAGTTAATATATCCTTAATTAATTAATATATCTATTTAATGATATTTAATCTTATTTATCAGTTCATTACTCATTACTATGTTATTCAATATATAATTCATCAAATATAAATAATCCTAAGGTAATTAATAGACCTCTTTAAGAACATATATTCTTATATATCTGTTTATTAGTCATTACTATTTTTTTTTTTTTTTTTTGTATTTATCGTTAACTTCCTTAATATTTTTACTGGGGTCAAGCTGGAAACAAATGGTATTTATTTATTTTCTTCCGACGTTTCAAGCTACGTCGTGTTATTCATCAGGGCTACAATAAAAAAATACAAAGGTATGGTAAATGTTAGAGTACAAGAATAATAAATTATTAGATAAGCTAATAAAGTGAACAAATGCATCAAAATGTGTATAATTAAAAAGATCAATTATTTTAATTAAATGAGGAAAAATAATAAATGTAATACAATATTAAGCGTAACAGGTAAATTATTATTTCGGATTACATAAAAATATTACGTAGAAGGCAGAATGTTGGTAATAGTTTAAAAAACAGAATCTTGTCATATAAAAAGAATAATAAAAATAAATGGTAATATAAACAGGAGTAATAATAAGTAAAGAAATCGAAAAATACGTGTTAGGTGGTGGTGCAAACAGAGACCTCTCAAATGCCAGTTACAGAAATGACAGGGTGATATCGAGAATGAAGAGGAACGGGCGTGGAAATACAAAATTAGGTTGAATATAATAATATAATAGAATATTCTTATAAATAAATCTACTGTATAAAATAGAATAAAATAATTTTGGAAATAAATTGTGGTGAAATAAAAGGAAAATAAATATATAAAAGTATTTCCAATAACATAAAATTATATTGATAATATTATATGGAATATAAAATTGAATTGAACTATTATGAGGATAGTAACAATATAAAGTATGGGTGAAGATTTTATTTAGGTTTTATGATAGTTTGATTTATATCAAAGTGTTGTTATACCTTCACCTTTATATCTGTTTTATTTGGATGTAACTTGTATACTCTTATATTAACTTTATCTGCATTGTATCTTTTTATTTTAGCTCTGATGAAGATTTGCTTGTAAGGGTCGAAACGTTAGCCGTTAATAAATAGTTGAATATTATTTTTGTTCTTGTTGTACCTTGACTATCGGTTTCTGATTCACGTAGTGTCAATCATCTACTTATAAATACCAGGTCATTCAAAAAGTCCTGTCGTTTTTTTGGGGGAAATTATAAATAAATAAATATTTTCAAATAATCACCTTTATTCATCAAAATATCCACCGTTACAGTCGGTAACCTTCTCCCAACGAGATGGTAAAGCCCAAATTCCTTCCTTAAAAAACTGTTGATTTTTA
>NW_027104750.1:80187-96373 GCF_000696795.3 Halyomorpha halys
CAAAATAAACAACGAACAAACGAAAAACGACAGGACTTTTTGAATGCCCTGGTAAATACAGTCTATTTTGGTAAGCGTAGCCATCCATGAACATTAAGAGAAGCGAATTGAACCAGTCTGCGCTAACTTCTTAATGTTTTTGATAGCAAACTGTACCAAGCATCCACAACATGTTGAACTAATAGAAAAACTCTCTATTAAACCAATATGTCTAATGACATTCCGAAGTCATTAGGTCTCTGACTCATTAATAGGAGTAGAAAGTGGATGAAGGCATCTAAAATATATGCTATTTAAAAATTCCTTTTTTACCTCTTCCCAAGTGCCTCTAATAACCCATGTTTATATCCACGAAGGGTTCCCAACCCTTAGGTTGCCTGGACAATGTTACCACATGACACCTGCATTTTTTAATAATTGACACAGCATATGCGCGCGTATAAAGCCTCTTGAAACCAGTCGTATCTCCCGTATTATGTAATGATAAGATTTGAATATTCCAAAAGTTTAAGTTACTCTTTGTTAGGTTTTCTTTAGAATACCAAAATGTGAATATGTACACACATTTCATAGCACCTTGGTTTTCGTTTTGAGAACCTTCACTAATGAACGTGGCTTTACAATTTTCCTCATTAAGATTCGCGCTTCGGAAAAAAAAAAATTTTATATAATAATGAACAGTATTTTTAAAAATGTTTTAGGTAATACTTTGGTGTGGCGTATATAACCACTTATATCACATTTACAGAGGAAAAAAATAAATTAATAACAAAATGAATACATTTAATCAGTGGTTCTTTACCGGTGGTCCGCAAACTACCTAAACCCAAGATTTTTAAATATTTTTCTAAGTGCTTTGGGGTGGGCCGCATATGGTTGCATATCTGCCATAGTGATCTGCAAACTTCTTCAAATTAGGAACCACAAAATTAAATACTAAAAAATATATTCATATAACTTTCTTATGTTAATATTTTAAAAAAATAAGTGTTGAAGCTGAAATAAAACAAATTATCTTATATAGATTATTTTATGTGAATTGGGTAAGTTCAAAAAGAACAAAAATTGTTTTAGACTATTTATTAGTTTTCAATATTTTGATCTATCCAGGTTTTCATCAGGGCTAAAATAAAAGTATGTCACTTCTATAATCTTACATTAGTTCCACCCATTTTATATCTTTTAATTTAAGCACTGGTGATGACCTGGATCATCGGTCGAAGTGTTGCTAATTAATAAATAATTGTTATTCCGGACCCTAACTCTGACTTCTAAAATATCTTGAAGTCCTCCGTTCTTTTGTATAATATTTACACTCAGCCTTGAGTAAAACAAACCAATCTTAATTCTCTATTTGTTGAGGTCAAAGTAAGACCTCATAGCCGCGTTGGCATTGAGAGCCTGTGGAGGCTGAGTAAGGTCGCTTTAGCCACAAATAAGCAGGATCAATGCTGGAACATACAAAAGATCTCCTCGTAGGTGCCTTCGATTTACACTTCCAAGGAGAATTATTGGGTTGGGTAGAGCTATTTAGTGATTGTGCTGAATGATATTGTGTAAGTATCTGAAAAAAAAAAAAACATTTCTATGAAA
This sequence comes from Halyomorpha halys, assembly GCF_000696795.3. NCBI lineage: Eukaryota > Metazoa > Arthropoda > Insecta > Hemiptera > Pentatomidae > Halyomorpha > Halyomorpha halys. The sequence continues at coordinate 81,781 of NW_027104750.1, forward strand.
CATGAAATAATTAATTAAGTGAAATATAGATAATTTAGTTTTTCCCCACAAGTAGAAATTATTTGTTTTAGTTTGCCCCTAGGTGGAAATATAAGTGAATTATTATTTTGGAGGAAGATAGTCTGGGCGGCGGTCAATAAAGATATCCAAATAGTAAAAGAAAACTATTTATTGTTAACCTAAATTTTTAATATTTTGATACCTTTATTGACCGCCACCCTATCTTCCTCAAATCTCCTTCATAAGGTCAACTATCTTCTTCAAATATGAATTATTATTTTGTTACCAGTTGTAAGGTAAGACTATTTAATAGTCTGTTGTCTAGCTGGGGGGGGGGCAAGAACCTAAATGCAAAAGGGGCAACTTACAGATTCCACTAGTACTATTTTTTTCCTTTCTTAAAAATATTTTTAAAACTCAAGTAAAAGTACTAAAAATAAAAAGAAAATTTCATTTATAAATTAGAAGAAACAATAAATTGGAGAAATTAGGAAAAATATATTGCTAGGGGAGAAAACATTTCTACTCATAAGGAAAATGGATACGCATTGTAAGCAACATACTTGAACAATATTGGAACATAGAGAACTAACATTTTGCAAACTTTAGTTTAGTCTCATTTGGAGTTCGTTGAGCTTAACAATTTAACACAGAATAGACCCTTCTGTGTATCTCCAGTTTATTTTTATACATTACAAAACTTGCCGTGGGAAATCAAATACATTAATTATTTCTAGATCAGCTGCAAACGTAGATGTTATTTTCATTTTACATTTTAAAATTGTTTTATGATTTTCCTATTTCTATGGGGGTATGTGCGGATGAAAATGTCCAAAAAATAAAATTGTCATTTTGAAAATTTATCAATTTATAATAGACTAGAAAAAAGAAGAGAATAGTTGTCTTAAATTAAAACTTTATTTATATTACGCAAATTATTTACATATAAAATACTTTTAATTAGAATTTTTTTAAATTATTAATTAATTCTTTTTAATTATTAATCAGGATCCCAAGCGGTGACTATTTATGAGTGTAAACAGGCATAATAGAACTATCATAGTAATCTCAAATTAAAAGCTGTTTTTTTATTGCCGAAGTTTTACGCATTCAGTCATTACGAGGGCGTTCATCTGTCACACAAGTTTTGGAAATTTGAAGTCTGAAAATAAAATAAATAATAAATTTTACAAAACAGTGTCTGAATGGTAAGTTCTCTCTCCCTTTGTGATTTTTTTTTTTAATTTATATTTTTAGATGTAAAACTAATACACTAATAATGCATTGAGGATCCCTATAATGGGTAAAAAATTAAAAAAAGAGGGAAAATAAAATTTGTAATTTGATACTAATGAAACCTATTGTCTATTTAAACACAGAAATATTCTCCCAAACCTTTAGTCACCTGATTAAAGAATTAATTTACAATTATTTTAAAAAAAAAAAATTCTAATGAAAATTATTTTATATTTTACATGTTTCAAACAATATTTATATATTGAAAATCTAGAACCGCTCAGTCATTGTCATCCGACCGATCTTTAATTAGGGAAAGTTTTCCTTCTGCTTTAGACAACTTCTTTCTGACCTTGTTTTTTTGTTCCCCGAGCTGAAAATACTGTCTGTAAACAGCCCCGGGACCTGACAGTTAATCGTTTGATCGGCCATGAATCCATAAAGCAGTCCTCTTCTAATTTACTTTTATGAAGTCTTGAACTTTATAAACTAATTATTTAAAAAAAAAAAAAAAAAAAAAAAAAATTATTTGAGTTTTCAAAATTCAATATTCGGATAACAGATATCATTTCATGTATAACGTCACTTAAATAACACCAAGCCAACTTATTGTTGGTTTCATAAGAATTTTCCAACGACTATTATTGACTGTCAAAAACGAATTATATGCAATACGCATACAGGTTTATTAAAATAGTTTCTCTAGTATTCTCTCGACACTCAATGATTATATTTCTTCAACAAAATAAAACTCTCAGCAGTCTTGAAAATCCAAGACTTACCCGGATTCACCTTATAGGTTGCGTGCAATTTTAAATTTTGAACTGTTGACCCCGAAAATATTAAACCTAATGCCTTCTAGGTGCCTTTAACGTATGTCTAGGCACTCAGTTCAAATTACTTTTTATTCTTCCACCAATTCAGAACGGATCACAAAATTATTCAGCTAAAAGCTTGAGATTCAATCTGTATTTGCTGCTGTGTATGATACAGTATCATGACCATCGCTGCAGTAGGAGTGGTACACACGGCATCATTCATCATAAACCACGCCTATCTTTGCTTGCAGTTTCTCATGTGGAGTCCGGAATTCGCTGACCACAGCCTTGTCTTAGTATAGCACCATACTATAGTAGCATTTGGGGCAATAGGTCTTATCGCTGTAGTGTATAACCAATAAACCATTTTAGTTTACATGCTCAGGCAAATCTTCGTTCTGGTCCTTTCAATATGGTGTTGCCACTTCAATTTACAGTCGAGGATGACTCCGAGATGTTTTACCTCACTACAGAAATCAATCATATCAATATTTAGACGCGGTCTGATTTCAGTATTTTATCCGTTGGTGAAGGGACAAAGACTGACCTGTTGAGGATTTATGCCAAGATCGTATTCTTGACACCATTCGTTCAAACACTCCACTGATGTCTGAAGCAGTCCCAAAATTATTATTATTATGGCACTACGGTCCTGCAAGAACTCGGGCCTCCTCTACAACAGCCAACCAGTCTACACGGTCCCTTCCTTTCTCCTTCCATCTGCCAGCTTTCAAGAGCTTCAAATCCTCCTCTACATCGCCCAGCCGTCTGATCCGGAGACGTCCTGTTTTCCGTTTTCCATCTGGTTTGCCATAAATCATCTTTTTGGGTATCCTTTCATCGGGCATCCTCTCCACGTGTGCTAACCATCTCTTTTAATTAACGCCACGATGCTGGGTTCCCCATACAGATTTATCTGTTCCTCATTCCTTCTTCTTCTCCAGACTCCGTTCTCCGGACTCCTCCCCATATCCTTCTCAATACCTTTCTCCCCCAGGAGTTGAGTATCTGTTCTGCTTTTGTTGTCAAGGGCCATGTTTCTCCCCTATTGATCATTACTGGCCTTACGATGGTTTTGTAAATGACCACTCTCATCCTTTTAGAGAGAGCTCTAAAATTTAGTATTTTCTGCAGTGAGAAACAACATCTATTCCCTGCTGCATCCTTGCCTCTATTTCGCTCTCTACTTTGTTATCATCTGTAACCAGGTCTCGCAGGTACTTAAACTGGTTTACAGAACTGAAACTGTGGTCTCTGAACGTCACTTTACTATTCTCTTCCTTATCCCCTCTTGAGCTTTTTATGTACACCGTCCCAAAATAGTCTACAGAAATGTGACTCCTATTAATACAGTGATATCATCAGTATATCCCTGCTTGTAAAAACATGCGACAATCGATTCTATCATTAAGATGTCAACCACCAAACCCTAGTTGGAGAGAAAATAGCATGCTGACAACCACTCACAGGTTTCACCCACATTTTGGTATGACCTGTAGAGAAAATTTTCCTCATCAGAGTACAAAATATAATCACTAATAAAATTTTTAATTTATCGTTTTTTCTCATAATGGTAAAAAGAAAAAAGTATGCAGTTTATCAAAAAGTGTCTATAAAATAATAATGAAATACCGCCATCAATAAATAAATAAATATATGTATATATATAGTCATTAGCAATTTTTTTTTTTTTTTAATTCTGTCAGAGAAGAACATGTCTCAATGCGGCCATCATCCATTCTCCCTTGATTGCATGGCACGCACATCCTGCGCCAAGCCTATCTTGTGGAGATGACTTTGCAGATAATCGTGGCCAGTTATCAGGCGGAAGCAGGCTTCTGCATCTCATTGGGAAGTCAGTTGGGATTGTTTTGTATTTAACATTCTCCTCAATTAAGATCTTCATTCTTTTTACCGAGTCATAAGATCTTGGATGCACTGGTTGTGGCAACTTTACATCTTTCCTGGCAATGTTATTTCGTTTCCTGAATTCCCACAATGGTTCGGAATCCACAGCAATTAAAATATTTTATCATTCTCTATTTTTTCTTGTAATTTGTTTCCATGAAAGTATTATTTAAAAAATTGTTTGTTGGTGATATGGTACATAGTGGCTGCATCTTTTATTTATAACTTTTATAAAGTAGTATTTTTTTGGCCTATACTTTTTATGGGAAGGATAATTTTGTTCTTTAATCGCGATGCCTGATAAATTTAAGATAATAACGAAACAGAATAATTGTTGGATATGTTCGAGCTAAAATGAATTTTATGATGTTTAGTTTGTTGTAGTATTATTTTTATAAAAAAAATTATAATAATTTTTCCTATAAGTTACAGCACTATAATAATAATTAATCATTTCGTTTGGTACGCTATTTGTTCCAGTTCCAAAACCACTTGAATTTTGTAAAAGAAATTTATTATAGATTTTATGTTTCGCCGCTTATGTTGTGATACCTCTTTAGCAAAAATAAAAAAGAGGATTTTTTCTATTAAAAAAACATAATTTCAGAGACATTTTGTCAGGCTTACTGAATGTCTCTTGAGTGATAGATATTTTTTTTTTTTAAGGATCATATTGTTCAATTCTATTTTAAAGAATCGACCTATTTATTTATTTAATTCGTAGATTCGTATTCATGCAGAAAAAAAAATTATATCTTCAGAATCAAAAATCTTTACTCGAATTTTACGCTTTGGACAACAAAGAACTAATTGAGTTTTGTGTCTGTCTTCAGATGTATAAAGTAATGTTCACGTATAGTAAAAAAGATTAAAACAAAACAAAAATGATGTTGATCTATTTAGCTACTACTTTTCAGATTTCAGAAAAATATTTTCCTTTCTAAAAAAAAAAATAAATAAATAAAAGAAGAAAATTGAAGTGTTAAAGAAGAATGGAAGTGAGGGAGACAAAGCGAGATAGCGATGATAATAGAAGAAAAAAGTCTTTGTTAGAATCAGCACTCATTTGGCATTCAGGGTGACAATACCTATTTTCTTTGCTCAATGCTTTCAGGAGGCTTTGTTAATTATCCTTTAAGTAATCTTTGTTTTATTTCTGAAGGATATCCATTTAAATAATGGACCTTCGGTGATCTGGCGAAAGTTAAATTACTTTACTAACTTCACTTATGAAACCAACAAAATATATGTTTTGTTTCAAGTAACACAATACTTTTTTAAGATTTTAATACCACAATGCGTTGTCGATTATTGGATTGTTTTACTTAGAGAGCATTTCGTAGCCATTCTAGGACATTAAATGTTGATTCCTTAAAAAAAAAAATATATATATATATATATATATATATACTTAGAGCTAGTACAAGAAAAAATTTGAATAATAGCATTGCATTCCACACTTAGCTTAACAAATTGTCTGGTCTTATATCTTTGGATGTAGATGATACATTCCAAACTGTATCTCTCCGATTTAATTATGATTAAGTTTTCTGAATAAGTCCCTACGGTAATAAATCCATAATTTAAAAAAAAAAAATTATTCGCTTAAAAAAAGTATAAATGCTTTTGAGATTGTAAGGAATTAAGTTCAGGATTGTATCAGAACTCTGTTTATGGTTCGTCTTGTGTCTCTGAATTAATTTTTATGATTTAGTTATTTATTTGTACGCTAAAAAAACAATTAATTTCTATTACTGCTTAGTTATTTATATATTTCCTTAAATGTCCGTTTATTTATTTTTTTATTTTATTCATTTAAAAACTTACATCCAATATGGTCCGACCAGATATCTATCGATAGGTACTAAAATAACACATAAAAATGATAGACATGTGAAATGTAAATATTACAGTTTTGAATATTAGGGCGTTTTGGAGGCTATACAATTTTTAAGCTAGATAAACACTATATAAATTGATCTCAAGTGATACAACTATTAATTTAATTGACAACTATTAAAATTAAAATAAATTGAAAAATAAAAATAAAATAATAATTATTTCTCTTGATCTCTGTTCTACCCCTCACACGTGGGAGATAGAGTGGGCTCAGAGATCCTTAGGTCGATTGTGTAAATATTGTATATATTATTTTATTCATTTATTTTTCATACAGATAGTTTGATTATGTTCATCTTGTCTATTCTTTTGTTTGTATATATTTTAAGAGTTTTTTTTTTAAATTTATTTATTTTTTTTATTTTAGTATGTATGAGATCATTCATAACTATTACCTATTGCCCACAACTGTGTGGCAGATTGTAATATCTATCAATAAATAAATCTATCTAATAATTATTTTTAAAAAAAATAAAAATAACTGAAAGGATTTTGAAGTGAATAAAAAAGCTGCAAATTTACAATTAGTTAATTAATATAATATAATAAGAATAAGAATAATACAAGATGATACAGAGTATGATACAAATAAGGGTCCAATAATATCTATTACTAAGCATAGACATACATTGCTAAATCTAAGTGTAATATAATAAATAAATTATGTGGATTTAAGAAAAAATACCAACATATATTGTCATTTGGTGAATTAAAATCGATTATTATTTTGAGGTTGAGTTATTAATTAGTTCTTCTGGTAAGCAATTGGACAAATATGGGTTCATATAGTTTAATGTAAGTTCACCAAATTTATTGTTATACGGTGGTTCCATAATTTTTTTTTCTAACATTTTATGTATATATATTATTTCTTTTATAAAAAAATTATGATCTATACATTTTAAGATTATTCCATAAAAATAAAATAATTAGGTGGTAAAGTACCAACGATCTGTTTTATTATTTCAGTGCGTCATTGTTCCTAATGTTCAATCTTAAGGATTTGCAAGTTTTGATAAATGACTCTCAGCACTGGAACCATAACATTCTATTACGATATATGTTTGTTACTAATGGAGCCTTTTAGAAATACCTCATTGTATTCCTGTAAATGACTGTTGATATCAATCCATTTATTACTTTTGTGGAAAGTTTTCTCTGGAATAAAGATTTTCGTCATTCAAATTAAATATAAAAAAAATAGTACAGTTTTGATATAAAAGGCTTATAGATTTAAGATATACAAACATCTTAGAAATATAGATAACTACTATTTATTTGAAATGTTCATAATAAATTTTTTTTAAAAAATGTATAAACCGTAAATTGAATATTATTGCTATTTATAAGTATTTGTCTGCTTAGAAAATTTCTAAAACTTGTTGAACTTGCTTAGATATTATTAGACTGTAAACCTTTTTTTTTTTTTAATTTTAATTTTTTTTAACGTTTTTTTTAAAATGCTCTGCTACTCTCAAGGGCAATGAGTACTAGAGTTGTCCAGCATACAGTATATTTTTTTAGTCTTTAAAGAAATTGAAAAGATATGTTATTATAACTATAAATTATAATGCTAGTCAGATATTTGAGGTTGTATACGTAATGATCTGTCTACAGATAAATTTCTCTTTTAAATATTAGCCTCAACTCGGATTCGACCCAGTTTGTTATCTACCAGTTTCTTTGATTGCCATTTTCTTATCAGTCTGTCGCTCCTAGAAGAGTTTTCTCCGTATTTCCTCTTGGACTCTGTGCCGTCATCTATTTCTCAGTATTCCTCCTTTGTATCTATTTAAGATACAAAATTCGAAGAGTTTAAATAAGAGTTGTTGTTTTAAAAATATTCTAGGAATACATAGATACAGGAAAAAGTTTTTTTTAAGCAAAGTGGTATTAATTTAATTTTTTGTTACGTTTTTAAAAGATTAATCAAATTCGCATTAATACTTCGACTGTTTAATTTCTTATTTCACCATCGCATATATTGGGAGTGAACAGAACAGTAAAGCAACAACTGCTTTTTGGCTTCACTTTTCACTTTTGCTTACCCCCTGCCTTAAATTCCTTTCTTCAAGCTGTAATATCACATTTACAACCTTTTAAATTATGTTCCTTTTTTCGAATCAGATGGGAACGTACAAATATTTTCTCAAACGAGTTATTGAAGCCAATGGGGTTCAATGTCAACTTTCAGTCTTAGATAAATTAAAAATATTTTATTTTATTTTAATTGGAATGTTACATTCAATCTAACTATTGACTACAATTTCTAGAATTTTTATTGCCTTATTTTATCTTGAGAAAATTAGCATAATTTAATATTGTGTTGTCATTTTATTTTTAGTACCTACTTTTTCGTCTCGGCCTATTTTTCTTATTAATTTACTTCAGGTTTACATTTATCATCCAATGATATGCTACTTTTTTGTTTTGTTTTTTAATTTAATATATATTTGTCTTTAATCTCGATTTATTTTTGGCTTCTACCACGTTTAACTCGTCTATTGTTACTGAAAAAAACTCCTAATTTGTCAATTTCAGAATATTTAATATTAATTCACACTATCTATCTAATCCTCCATTGTAAATAATTCCAACTTAAAATGAGAAAAAAATATTAAAGAAGTATTCTAATGATCGTTAATATTTTTCTAAATTTAATTTTTAACTCATGTTTATATTATATTAATGCATACAATTCGATTATACTAAATTCGATTTCGATGTGGGTGTACTATCGATATTAAGCTTGAGAGGAGGGACTATGATTGAATTAGATTGGTCCAGTCACTAGTCAGTTCCCCTTTCGGTTGGTCCTGAATTTGCATCATCCGTCTGATATGAACTATTTATTTATATGTTGTTTTATTGTTCCCGCCAAAACGGTATTTATTTTATTTTTTTATTTTAAATTTTTCATTTAATGTTATTTTGTATCATGATTTTATTTATTGTTTTATAATTTTGTACAATTTAATTATTGAACAATTTCCTGAAATTTTGTTCTTATATATTTTATTATTATTTTTTTCTCCAGGTTTGTAATAAAATAATCTGAATAAATCTTAACGAATTTTAATTAAATATTTTAAAAATCAAAATCAATCCATTCAGCCTCAAGATTATTTATTAATTCGTCTAAAATATTCAAAGTTGTATATTATGTTATATGTGTTGATACAATTTTATATAATTGAGATATACGTAAATATTTAATAATGTAAATTTTGTAAAGGACGTACAATATTATATAACTATGTTTAATTTTTGTCCTTATTATTTAAATAACACATACTAACATCTAAAATATATTTTTAACTTTTTAATATTTTTGTTTTGTTTTATAAGCGTATAGGTCAGACATGAATGGGTACTATATTTATTTTAATTGGATGCTTTGTTTTATTATGTTCATTGCTTATTCCGTTTTGAAAATTGTATTCACTTCCGTACAGCATCTTCGTATAGAATTAATACGAATTAGAACATCGCAATCTTGGTATATTCAGATTAGTACTATTCAAAACGTTAAAAGAATTGAAGAAATAATGCAATTCACTTTCTTTTTTGTTTATTTTAAGCCGCTCTATTTGTCTTATGTCAAAGCAGAGTTTTGAATAAGATTTTCTGAATAATACTGTGTTGACAATAGGAAAGGAAAAGTCTGTTGGAGTACAATGGAGTACAATGAAAGCTTGACGGCAAAAACTGTTTCTCTCTCTCCTTTTTTCTTTTCTTAAAAGCTGCTAACTGACTATTTTCGTCTTACTTTCTCTGCAGTGCCTCCATAAAGCATGAATATTCAATGATGTCTCCTCTAATTTCTGCTATAATATAATACAATAGGCTACATAATATAAAATAGTTATACGTACATTTCTTCTATAATTTGAATAACTAGCTATTGTATTTAAATTATTCTTGGAAAATTCTTTAGGACGCTATATACAGATAAGTAAGCCTAAGATTTTCATATTAGTATATATTTCTTACTGTCAAATATGTCAACATGTAACTACTCACTTTTTATGTTTTGGGTTATTTTAGACTTATTTAAATTTACGTATATTTATTTATTGACTTAATAGACTGGTGGGCCTTACATGGTTCATTTAAGAAGTACTTTTTTTTTTTTTTTTTTTTACAATTGATTATGGATGGGTATAGTCTCATAAAAAATACCCCTCAATTATATGCAATGTTATAAATAAAACAAAAATATAGATAAAGTAAATAGATTAAAATAATAATTCTGAATAAAAGATAAAAGTAAAGTTAATGATAAAAACATTGATATTTATGGATTTAACAAAATAAAAAATTGACTTCTTATGGGATAAAAATGAAATTGCATTTACGAAAAAGATGAAGAGAAAAAAAAAGAAATTAAGAAAAATAAAATTTTAGAGTGACAATAACAGAACTGATAAATACAGAATTTGTTGTCCTGGAGCAGCAGGTTCAGTCTTCGGGTTGTGGTTGGGTTTCCCAAGTTGTAGGTCACTGGTCCTTTAATTGTAGGTAACTGAGAGTGGAACTTCATGAACCTTTTTTTGATCTAATCCTCTATTTGTAATTTCCGATGGAATTGGCTGTTTCTTACAAACCAAGAAGCTCCCACAACGTATATTTACATATTCAACTTAATTTTATAAATTTCTAAATATTTCCCCTAAACATTTGTTGTTTGTTATTTTTATTTATATTAGAACTTGAATAAGGATTATTACAACAAAAACTAAAATGATTTTAAAATATCTTTTGACTCTATCCAACTTTTTAGGTCTTCTTTTCCATTGTTATTATTTCCCACCGAAACCTAACTGTATATTTCGTTCAATTTTATCATACTTTATTACTTTACAGACATTATTCAAGTTTTATTCATGATGCAAGAGCCCAAGGTTTAAAAAAATCGGTTAGTTCACCTTTTTTTTTTAATTACTTTAATAAAAACTATGTTTAATAACTAGTCAAAATCAATGCATCTTCCGTGTCTATTTAGGGGAAATAAAAAACGGCTATTTCAAAATGTAAAGAAATTATTTTTCATTCTGTGCTCCATATCGTTTAAACTACCTACAAGACTAGAACATCTATTTGAAAATCATTTATAGTAGGGTAAAAGTGCTGAAATATGAGCCCCACTAGAGTTGTTTACATATGTATATATAGTTGACCGTAAAAATTTAAATATAAGAAGATGGTCAGGGCTGCGGTAAAAAAAAAAAAAAATCTTTCGCTTTGAACAGCCCTGCAAAGCGAAAGATTTTTTTTTTTTTACCGCAACCCTGACCATCTTCTTATATTTAAATTTTTACGGTCAACTATATATACATAGTTGACACATAGAACAGCCCTGCAAAGTGAGGCGAAACGTCGGACATTAAAATAGTTATAAACTATTTGTTTGTTTTTTTGACTGCAACCCTGACCATCTTCTTATATTTAGAGTTGTTTACGTTCAGTTATTTCCCAAGATTGTTTTTTTTTTTTTTTTTAAAGTAACATTTCATAAAAGTATACTGAAAAATGATTAGTTAGTGAATTTATTCTGGGAAATTTTCATATCAGCAGATATTTCTTCGAAGAATTTTAAATCTTCCGATTTTTTATTATTTAGTTCCCTTGCACACTCCAAGAATTTCACCTGGTTTCTTTTGTTCGATTCGGAAGAACATTAGCACACGAGACAGATTTCTACCGGCCGATTCGCTCAATAGTATTCAAAGTTCTATTATGAATATATGATGGCTGATTGCAAAATGCAATATCAAAACAATTTGATCGTCTTTTAGAGGATCGACATAGTAATCGTGACAAATCAATTTGAAATATTAAATTTAAACTCAGAAGCTGTGCTTTGTTATAATGAATTTAATAAGATTTTGAATAACACTAGTTTTAACTGTTAATTTAGGCTGGTAATTTTAGAGTATTAAAACAATTGTAGTATATCAAAAATACGAAGATAACAGATGATATAGGTACGTAACTAGTATTGAAGAAAATACTTAGTGTAATAAAAAAATATTGAAACTATATATTCATAAAATTAATTCAATATATAAGTATAATTACAAAATTATAAAAAGTACTCAATAAAAATAATAATTAAGTTATTAACTTCTTAAATTTTGTTATTCTACTTAGATATTTAATAATTCACATATTCGTTTTTCTTTCTTTTTTGTATTAAATCAATTTTAAATAATTTTTAGTTTTGTACATATATTTATTTAGTTGATTCTCATAGCTGTATTATTTTATTTTTTACTCTTAATTTTAGTATTACATTTTTTTTCTTTCACGAACCGGCCAGCAATGACCACCTGACTATCATTTTCGATTCCTCCTCATACCTTTTACCTTCCATCTACCCTTTCATCTGTTCCTGTTCAACTATTCCTCCCGCTCTTTCTTAGTCCATTCTCTCCCTCGTATCTCTTTCTTTCCATAAACAACCCCAACCTCTTTCAGTTTCTTCCCAAAATGCTCTCTATTGAAGCAGAGTTCATCCGTTATTTTTAGTCTACTAGTTCCTCTTTACTCGTTTTACATATCCCCTATACTTTTATAGCTGCAGACTTTGTTGAAAATTTTATTATTTAGTATCTCATTTTTCATTCTGACCATGTTCCCGTAAAATCTCAGTCTCCTGCTCCTGATGACTGTTTTCAGGTCTTCCAAATTCCTATATATTACCTCATTGGATTTTTCTATACCCTTATTTTGGGTTCATGAATCCTCCTCAGAATTTTCCTCTCAATCTTCAGGACCCTCTCCAGGTTCAGAAGGCTGACTGTTTCCATACCATATAGCATCACTGTACTGGCCTTACTACTGTACTGTAGTGTCTTATTTTTGCATTGGAGAACACTTCCTTTAAATTATTACATATATACAGTGCAATATCCTTATAATATAAGAATGCATACACTATGCATTTCTTTCATTACGACTTATGTTATTATTATTATTGACGCGACAGACCGTGGAGGTCCAAGGCCTCGCTTAGGACGACGTGCTTAGGAAATACATCGCGCGTTTCATGACGTGGTTTTCATAGGGTGGGTTCATCACTCGCCGATTTTTGCGATTGTCACTCATTGGCTAACGGGCATTTGTGAGGCTGTGAGTGAGTATTGTATAATTATATGCTTGAAAAAATCCCGGATAGGGCCGGGGACTCGAACTTGGAACCTTTATGTTGGCAGACAGCCACGTTACCACGCTGCTACCGTCACTCCCATTACTACTTATGTAGTTATATTAAATTTTGTATTCATTTGTTTCTTATTTTTATATAATTCTATGTAATCATTATGGTTGTTATTTTGTTTTTGACATAGCCCTGATGAAGGCTTAAAATTCTGGTCGAAACTTGAGCACATCTTCTGCTCATATATATAATCCACAGTCTACTAACTGAACTCATCATTATAAAAAAATTGTACCCATTAAATAGTAACTACAGTAAAAACAATAATATGTATTTATATAACTAGTAAATATAGTTTATTATTTTATCATGTTTTCATGGCTAGTTGTTTACTAGGATATATCTATACGTATAGCCCTATTTCTACTCTGGTTCATTGCTAATGTTACGTACCCTGGTGTGTTCTAATCTGTGTCGGCGCCTGCTTCCTTTGCGATTGCTACAGGTCACTCTTGTCAAGGACTTTTATGATTTAATTCTTCTTATTGATGATTTTTGCAATGAAGTTATCTGTAGCTCCTTTAATCATTTTATTTGTCGCTGATAAAACAACTCTGTTTGGTTTGATTTAATATAGACAATTCACGTGTCCTACATGTTACGTCATTGTTCGTTTAAACATTTAATTTTTACTAAATATCGACGATTGACCGTGTATGAGTTAGAAGGTCAGGGTTGTGATCATTACGTGCATACATTTGTAAATATTAATATATATTTCTTTCTTTTTTTTAATGTCTAGTTAAGTGTAAATCCCAACTTTCGTTAGTTTTTTATTTTCCCACTCCAGTGCCGTCTTTGACCCTAAATTCAGTGATAAAATATATTTAAATTTTACACTTCATTAATTAATTTCACGATAAGCCTTTAAATTGTGGGAATTGATATGGGAAATTTAATGTCTAAGTGGTGTAAGTCCAGTAATCTTCAGTTTTGAGAAACCTACGATTTTACTAGATCTATTGCGATAAATTTCTAAATCCCTGCTTGAAATAAATTAAAGTTAGCTCTAAGGTTTCGTAATTATAATTCGTAAAATTATCTTCATTTAATTTTTAATTTAATTTATTAATTTTTACATTACTTCAAACATCCGAAAATTACAACATAGTGCATAAGTCAATAAATACAATTTTATGAATGATAAAATATTTAAAAATATTATAAGCCTACAGATCGCAGTACTATGTAGGTTCACTTACACGTTTTCTTTCAATACTTTATACCTTCGAGATTGTATTTGTGGACCCAACTGTTAATTCTTGAATACGTCTGTTACACAATTTGACCTTAAGCCTCTCATATAATGAAGAGCTTCAATGTGTACAATGTCTTCATTAGGAGCCTAATTGGAACTTCTGCTTCGTGGGCTAAGTAGTTGGGCTCTTGACTTTCTAGGAGGATTCCAAGAATCTTATATATATATATATATATATATACTTAGAGCTAGTACAAGAAAAAATTTGAATAATAGCATTGCATTCCACACTTAGCTTAACAAATTGTCTGG
>NW_027104750.1:96423-97107 GCF_000696795.3 Halyomorpha halys
GACCTGGGAGGTGGCAGAGCACGGTTCCCTTAGTCGACGTCCTCGACGAGGGAAGGCCTTAGACTCTTCAAGTCTGAGGTCTAAATTTTCACCATCCCACCAGCGGAACGGCCCCTCCCCGTTCCAATAATCCACTAGCGTCAGCCAATCAAGTAACAACCTATATATATATATATTATACAATGTAACCTTATCATGACTTAGTAGTTCTTGGCTATTCTAAACGTTTAGTCCATTAGTATTGTGACTAGCTGTCGTTTTGGTTATCAAGTGTTACATTCTATTCTAATTTATAACTGGTTTTATGATTCCTTTATTTTTGCTGTTTTGAGTAATTTAAAGTAATGTGAGTGAGGATTTTTGGAAAAAGGGAGCTCCTTCGAAAACTGTTTTATTTCTAATTAATATAACTACAAACGACTTTAATTCGCTTGATATCAGATCGGAGTCTTACAGAGTGTGGATGATACTTAATTCTAGGTTGAAAGCCTGTCTTATGTCCTAAAAAGTTTGCCTGGAATTAAAGCCGATCAAACGCCTTTTTTTCCATAGAATAGACATAATTAATAAAATAATTTTTCAATTGAAAGAAGGAAAAGAAAAAAAGGTTGGTTAAGCAAACGGTGCTTTATTCAGATGCATTTTTTTTTAATAATTTATTTATTGTTATTTACAACTGTATAC
>NW_027104750.1:97198-117618 GCF_000696795.3 Halyomorpha halys
GAGATGATCTCGAGGCCATATTCTTTTCAAACGCCTTGGAGGATTATTAGGTAATGAAGAAGAAGCCAGGTTAGAAACGAGTTGCTTTGGGTGGTTGGGAAGTTTATGATGGAAGGATTGGTATCTGGTCCTGGCCAAATCGGCTCCACATGGGATATTGATGGATGATTTGATTTGTGACAAAGTAAGGAGCATTAAGGATTTTGGACTGTAAGGATTGGATTCGGGAGGAACTCGATGGTTTAGTAGAGTCCCATAGCTCAACTCCGTATGTCCAGATAAGCCTTATAACAGTCATGTAGATCAGTCTTTTGTAATCTATTGGAAGTTATGAGCGTTTGTCGAGTAAATGTTGTAATAGTCGGAATCGAGGAGCAGTTTCCTATCTTTTCAGTCTTGTGTGAGGATTCCATGTCAGTTGTCTGTCTAGATGTAGTCCTAAGTAACGGATCTGTTAATCAGGAATAAGTGGGGTATTATTAAAAGATACTGTGGGGCAAGACGAAGGGTAAGTATGATTTGGTTGGATTTATTAGAATTTTTTTTAATCCTCCAGATCTCTGTTACATTGGAGTGTTAGCACTCTAATGACGTTTTACATTAGAAGGTCTCGTGGTCATCTTTTCAGGCGCCTCGGAGGATTGTCAGGATTAGAAGAGGTTAGAAACTAGGGGGTTTGAGTGGTTATGGAGTTTATAATGGAAGGAATGATATCTGATTCGGGCTAGATCGGTTACATAGGGAACATTAAAGTCTTTATGTATGATTTTATTTGAGACAAAGTAAGGAGCATTGAGGATTTTACGAAGGATTTTGGATTATACGGATTGAATACGAAAGAAATTGAAAGGTTTAGTGAAGCCCCAAAGCTCAACTCCATATCTCCAGATTGGCCTTATTACAGTCATGTAGATCAGTCTTTGTAATGTGTTGGAAGTTTAGAACGTTTGTCTAGTAAGTGCTGTAATAGTCGAAATCGTCGTGGAGTTTCCAGTCTTTTCAGTCTTGTGTGAGGATTCCAGGTTTATCGTTTGTCCAAATGCAGTCCAAGGTAGGATCTGTTCGACAGGGGTAAGAGTAACATTATTAAATGGAACTGTAGGGCAGTCGATAGATTTACGACGAAGAGTAAAGGTTGTTTGATGGAATTTATCTTAATCCTCCAATTACGACACCATTCTTCAAGGGTGGTGTTGTGGGATTGGAGGGTTTGGGATACAATGGAAGGATCATTATTCACTGACAATAGGCATGTGTCATCGGCATACGTGGTGAGAAGAGTGTTAGGATGGGTTGGGATGTCAGCTGTAAAAACTATATAAAGGATAGGACCAAGGATACTACCCTGAGGTACACCAGCAGACTGAGGAAATAGGAATGAATAAGCGCTGTTGTGATTAACTTGAAATTACCTGTCTGAGAGATAAGAACGGTATTAAGGAAATATGTACGGGATAGGAATTTACGGATCTTAGATGGAAATTTACAATTAATTTTTTTAACGATTTTATTAACCGTTACTGATTTCAATCAAGTATTAAAATATAATTTTAGCATACTTTTTATTTTATATCCAAGTGAAATTTGGTACAAATACATAAACTTTAATGCAATATGATAGTGCTATTGAGATAGTCAAATAATAAATCAGCTTATCCGAATGACTTGGTTGATTTTGACGAAAATTGGTGTAACCGTAAATGTGCCTCCACACGTTTGCCTATCAATGGTAAATTCAAGTGTGTGGGTGGTTTATTTGGATTGGCCCGTTCCAACAGGCGACTGGTTTTTAGTTTCCATTGTTTTAGAACTGCCAACAGAGGATTTGTTCTCTCCGTGTTTTAATTAATTAAAGAATTTCCAAACCTTTGGATTCAATAATAAACTCTCGTTTAAGGATGTACACTTTAAAATTCAATTAATTCGGTGTGATTGTATTGCTTCAAATCTTATTAATTGACTTTTGCAGTTTAATTTTTATTTAACATGGTACAAATATATATTTATGAAGACATGAAATGACCCGTTCGGGTCTTTTTTTGATTTTGATAATATATCATTCTTTATATACATGGGCGTACCCAGCGGAGAACAGGAAGGGGCAGCTGCTCCTATCCCCTAGAATTGAAAAAAAAAATTTCAAGCGAGTACTAATTATAATAACTAATTATAATAACTAATAAATAACTGTGGCAGTTATATATTATTTTTTACTTATTATAATTATTCTGATTGATCATGGCTTCCCCCCTAGTTTTAATCCTCTTCCCGTTTTAAGCAAATATGTTAAATCTGATATGGGACCGTCACTCCCTGGGGGTCTTAGTGGGGCGTGTGCGGCCGGGAAGGATGGCCTTTTTTTGTATCATGATCTCCTCTTGTGAGATTGTGTACATCGATCAACCTACTCGCTGTAATTTTCTGTTTGAAAAGTCAGATAAGTAAGGCTACCTTGGAGGACGGGAGTGGAAGGCAACTATGCTCACCACCACCTCGTCCCTCCACCACGACCTGGGAGGTGGCAGAGCACGGTTCCCTTAGTCGACGTCCTCGACGAGGGAAGGCCTTAGACTCTTCAAGTCTGAGGTCTAAATTTTGACCATCCCACCAGCGGAACGGCCCCTCCCCGTTCCAATAATCCACTAGCGTCAGCCAATCAAGTAACAACCTTCATTGGACCCCTCACATAACCTTATGATGCCAAAAGGCAATCCAAGGTATCAGTAACAACCAGATATACATATAGCATACCTCCTATATGTATGTATCAAATATTCAATAACATCATTACAGGAGGGTATGGAGAAAAAAATAAAAGGACGGGAGTGGAGGGTTTCACACATTGTTTCAATTTCAGGTTCTTTTTAAATGTTGCTTGATTAAACTATCTTAAAAGCATCTCCTTCCCGTTTTGAACAAATATTTTAAAAGGGATATTGGGCCGCCGCTCCCTTAGGGTCTTGATGGGGCCGGTCCGGCCGGAAAGGATTGCCTTGCTTATGTGTGTTATGTGTTTCATCTATAAATAAAGTTAAAATGTGTAACCTGTTTTTGTTTTTAACATTAAAAAAAAAATGTTTTCAAGAAATTGAGATTTTCTTTCATATTTACACTCAGATCATGCTGACGTAAACTTAAATATTCATATAAATTAAAAAAATATGTTATACATATTTACATATGTATATATAGTTCTTTCAAAAAATATTTTTATCTTTTATATTAATTACTTCTTTATCTTTATTCTATTGACGTACATGTTGTTCTGTAGCGAGCCCCTTTATTATGCAATATTTTTGATAAAATTTGATGTATTATCTGTCACATTTAAATAGTAAGTTGTTTTAAACATTTTACCTGTTTTTTTTTATTCTGTTGTTAAATATAAGTTTATATATAGCTCATCATTTCCTGAGAATGTATTTGTTTCTTCATCATAGCTTCAATTGTTATTATACACTGAATATACATTTAAATATGTATGTACAGTTCTCACGTAGCGGCTGGCTTATTTTGTTCTTCTTTATTGTTAAAAAAAAAAAAAAATTACTTCCAAGTACATAGTTATTGTAGTTTCCTTACTATTTATTTCTTTTTTTTCCATACCCCCTTTTTTAAATTTTTGTTATGGTAATTGCATTTCTTAGTCGTTAAAAACTGCTCTTCAGCGATCAGTGTGAGAAGAGCCAGACGATAAAGAGCACCAATTTTTTTTTCTTTTTTTGAAAGAAAATTATTTTTTCTTCCCTTTAATTCAATGTTGACATTTGAGATTAGACTTCATGAAGTGTTCCCTAGCTAGGGAAGGAAGAATAGGAGAGAAAACGCTGAGAGAGAACATGGCACCTTACTATTCACCTGAGTGAGTTTACTACAGATTTTCTTTCTTATTCCAACTGTTCCGGGTAAACTATGTTAGCCGAAAGCTTAAATTGGAAGGGCTGCCTGCATTAGTAGCGTCCCATGTGGCCAAAAGCCAAAACTCACCTTCACCACTCTCTGTGGTGAGAAAAAGTAATCTAGGATGAGAGGGCCATCTTGTTTGTTTCTGCCTGAAGCAATTCTTCTTTGTTCACTCCAAAAAATCTACCATGAGTGAGTAGAACTCCTAGAGCTGTTTCTCGAAGCAGAGGAGAGAGAGAGAGAGAGAGAGAGAGAGAGAGAGAGAGAGAGAGAGAGAGAGGCATAGAAAGAAAGCATGGAGTAAGTCCACCCAGTTCAATATAGTTAACCTCCATTTCATTATCAACCACCTCATTATATCTGTAATTTCCCGTAGCCCAGTCTTTCAAAATTAATAACCCTTTTTAACCATAAATGTTTTATTTCGGCCACCACTTGTAACTAATATAATACAATTTTATTTTCATTAAATCAGGTTTTATTTTTCAATCATATAGTCCACTAAAATCCAACCAGCCAACCAAAAGTGAATGCGTGCCTGGCAATCAGTTGAAGGCATGCTTCATACACAAATTCATCCATATTTGCAATCGTTAATGGCCCCAATTCAAAATTTACTAACCTAATCTAATCATGTTTTCTCTTGACAATCACTATGTAAAATATTCTATAGATTCCAGAAATATTTTTTCTTGTCCACTTTGTTTGTATGAAGATAGTCAAGAAAGGTCAAATACTAATAATAAAAAAAAACAACTATAATAAATAGTTAAATAAATAAATAATACTAAATAAAACATAAAATAATAAATAAATTTTAGTAACCGACATTTCGCCCTTCAGGGCTTCATCATGCTAAATCAGAACAAGAAACGAAGATTTTAAAATTTTTAAATTCTATTTCATCATCTTAATACTACTGTCAAAAATAACATTTATGACAGTAGTATTAAGAACAAAAATGTTATAATGGCCACTCTTCCTATGCTATATATTACAGCATGTATTCTAAAAGCTTTTAAGCATAATATTTCGTTTGATAACAATAATGTTAATAATTATTTATATATAATCTTTACACTTTCTTGAGACCTGTTATTATTGTTTAAATTAAATAAATTTTATTCTCAAAACAATCTATATTTATTTATAAGTCTAACGTTTCGGCTAATTTTGCCATCCTCATGGACAATCTTAAATACAATTTTAGAACCACATTAGTTTTTCTGCTCAGGTCAATTACTTCACTCTAAAATTACCTTATTTTGTCAATTGTTCATATTAAATTACATATTTTAATCACAGTAAATTTTCAATATTAACTTTATCACAACAATAAATGGAAAAATCTGTATCTGAAAAATATTGAAATATTATTAAAGAAGTTTAATATTTTTTTAGTAGTGTACTATTATGTAAATATAGTGAAATATTGTTAAATGCATTTACAGTTAGATGAAGGTTACTGTTAATGACAAACTGTTACAATATAACCAACGTTGAACTACTTGGAAAGCCCTAAATCCTTGGTAAGTGTGTGCAATTCCCAGCAGCTTGGCAACCAAATTTATGTCCAGAATAGTGTCACAGCGTTTGGAGTGGCTGTGGGAGCTAGGTTCTGTTATTAACATGCAGACCCACAAATTCTCGCTAACCTGTTCTGTACAATTTACATCGGTTGTTCTCCTTCAATAAGTGGAATTTTCTTTTAAAATTAAGGTACTTTAAATTTGTTTATGTTATATATTAATTCATCTTGTATTAAGTATTTCCATGAATACCAGATGAAGAGAAAGAAATAGTTAATTTCATTTGCTTGTCAAAAAAATATGTAGATATAAATTTGTGTAGTCTAATCTAAAGTATTTCATTTGGGGAGATTTTTTAGGTTTTATATTGAAAATGAAAAAACAAAAGTATTCATTTTTCGGAAGCTTAATAACTTTAATGTGTAAGTTGTTAATGTTCTTACATAACTTCACATTTCAACTAAAAATACATGTTCAGATTGATTGTGTAGAGTTTATTCAGACTGATTATCGAGAAAATAAAAAATGGAAATTTCATCGTTCATATCTTGTTATTCACTGAATTTTTGCAGGATAATTACTCAATGATCGCCAAACAAGCTTTTTATTAACTACGAATCAAAAGAGATATTGTACAAGACCCTTACTGTTGGATATCTCATTTACAAGAGAGTCAGTCGGGTTGATTCATTAGAGCTCTTTATGAGTCACATCAGTCACGTCAGTCTAATTTTTAAATGATGAATATCATTCTGATTGACCGAGCCCTTTAACGAGTGGTTCATTTACGGTATTCTTAAGTAATTTACGCGTCTTACACGAGGATGTTTCTATTGAAATAAAATTAAAATAAGGCAAAATTCAGGACTTCTTCAACAGATTTCCAAAGTTATATGGGGTCTTGAATTGATTTCCATAAAGGTAGTCTTCCTCGAAAATAAAATCACCTATAAAAATTTCGCTTGTGTTTATAAATGCTTATTGTATAAAAAACATTTAAAAAAATGAAACTCGGTATCGCTACGACCTATGAAGGGTTCATGATTTCAGTACTTAATAAACAAGTAGATTCTTGAACAACGGTTGTCCAAGGATTGTTTATAGAGCATGTTTTATTTCTGGTGCCCATTTGTATTTTTTTTTACTATCCCCCCTGGGTTACGACTGTTTGAATTAGAGACAATATATCCCATTTCTAACGCCACTAGAAAATCTAGCAAACTTAGTCTAATATTTTGATTGAATAATTTTTGTTTTTTCGTCGTCTTTGTACTGGCTCTATCTAAAAAATATGACGTTTCTAGAGAAATTTTTTTATTTTCCATCTCCGTCTTTCATGATCTTTTACTAGATTTTTAATACTGTTTTATTACTTGTCCTTTAGTTATCCACTTTACAATGATATAATCTCTAAAACTGTGGATAAAGATCGTCAAAGAACTATAAACGTCACTATTATAACGTTACATTTATTTTATCATAAAGGATTTGATAATTCTTGTAAGTATTTTTTCCTCTTTTTTTTTTAATTTATCTTAATTGATATAACTTTTTAAAAGAATTAAATTTTACTTACGTTTTAATTGTTTCATAACAATTATTTTTGTTGTAATTATTTCTAAGTAAATAATGTTTTATACTTTTTTTTATAATATTTTATTCCCATAAATTGAAACGCCATATTGCAAATATTATTCCTTTAAAAAAAGAGAGTTTGTTGATAACTCTATATCTATAAATTAAAATAAACATAAAAATCATTAAAATACGTAGTGAAGAGTAAATTTAATCAAAACTTGTATTATTAATGATTGAATTATTTTTTTTTTTAATTTTGATTTAAACCTGTCCGATCCATTTGTTCTCCTACTTCTTATTCAAATATTGGCAGAATGCTATTAAATATGAAGGCACCGCTTGGAATAATTTAACTGCAACTTGTTGCGCCTCGTTTTCTTTTATTCATTCTCTTAAATGGGTTTTTCTTTAGTGAGCTATAAAATTAAGAAAATGGTCTATCACTCTGTTTCAATATTAGCTATAATTTTATTATTATACCTGGATACCTGATTTTTTTATGATATATACATTTCTTTTTAAATAATATATTGTTTAATTAGTTTATATCTTATCGTTGCTTAAGCTGTGATTTCTCGTAACTCTAAAAAAAAACTTAATACCTTTTAAAAAGACTGAAATTAATGCTTCAGTCTAGAGCAGGGTTGCCCTACCATTATCACCACTTCCATAAGGAGATATACCGTATTACTTTAACAGTAATTATTTTTTAAGATTTTAAGTTTACATATGTTCACTAAACATGTTCCGATCTTATACCAATTTCGAACCCTAAGCGTGCCACATTGTGGGGTATAGGTATCCTACAAAGTGATGGTTTATCATGATATCGCACCAGAATGATGCGTTGCTTTATGTTTTATTAATTATTAAAATGATATTGTAAATTTTTAAACTGAAACTCCTTTACCGACGTTTCAAAAAAAAAAAAAAGTGGGTGGGAGTCAACGCTGGTCAATTCTATCACGAAAATATTTTATTGTAACAGGAGAGTTTAAGCTTACAGTAGCTTAACAATACCGACAGTGCCGGTCCAATTGAGTGATCCCCAGTAAACTATTACAATGTGAACTTCTATTACAATATAAAATATTTTCCTACTAGAATTAACTTTAAAATTGGCTGTTCAATCTTTTTATTAATAATATTATATCTATCAATCTGTCTCTCATTAGGCGCTACAACCCTGCGATGGTTCCGAGCCTCCGCCATTCAGCTCGGTTTTTGGCTGCTGCATACCAATTTCGGACTCCAAGCAGGTCTCGTGCGTCTTGTACCACGCCATACTTCCACCGGAGGTTGGGCCGTCCGACTCTTCTTGGACAATGGATTTCTTCTTCCATGACTTTGAGGCATTTCGCCGGGACTCATCCGTAAACATGTCCTCCCCACCCAAGACGTCCCTGCCTAACAAAGGTCATAATATCTATATCCTGGAGCGCTGATTGAGTTCATTATTCTTTTTCTCCAGCGTTCCTCATCCCTTACCGGCCCATAGATTCTTTGAAGGATTTTCCCCTCGAAGACCAACAGATTAGTCCTATCCTGTGTGGATAGGGTCCAAGTCTGGGAGGCATATGTTAAGACAGGCCTAATTAGAGTTTTATTACTTTATTTTTCTGTTAATGAGCTTGCTCCAGAACTATTTCAACAGACTAAAGTAGCATTGGTTAGCCGCTGTGATCCTTCGCTTTATTCCAGTAGAAACATTATTTGTTGCTGTGACCTGAGATCCAAGGTTAGGAAACTCCTCTACTCTCTCAAAGAAACGGCTTCCTATGACAAATTTACGGAAATTTCACTTCTTCAGGACATAATATATTATTTATTATTGATCGTTTAGTTTGCTTGTTTGTTTGGGAAAGCAAGCCAATCTATTAGTATACTTACTTGGAGAAACCATATAAATTCATCCCGATCTCATAAACAATTTCTGTTGCTACAATTTTTTTTCTGTACTTTTTGAGCTTAGTCTCCTAAGTATAAAAAATAACTCCTAATGTTTCTTGGCCGAATTCCTTTGGTGGTGAAAATTCGTACTGTATTTTATTATTGAGAACTTTATTGAATATATCTATTTATTTTACATATCTGTGATCAATCTATCCTTTATCTTTTATTTTTAACTTTGTTTTAGGTGAGGCTTCGTTCTTATGGTGGAAACTGTACAAAAAAGGTACTATATTCCTACATTGTCTAATAATTAAACACCAATTTTCTGTTTGTATTCATAAAAACCTGTCTATAAAACCAATTAGGGTTTTGTTGAAGTTCCATTAATAGGAATCATCTTATCGTTTGAAATATTTATAAATTAATTTCTTATTAATCCCTTAACTTCTCGGCTTTTAAGAAATCTCGCTCAAAAGTTCTCCAGTGTTGGGCGTTAATGAAAAATGTTCCGAGACTATGAAATATCGCTCACAGTATTGTCCAAGTTTACGAAAGACATTTATCAGATTTATTACACCGAGTTCGTTCAGCGTTATGGCATTATTTTTAGTTTATTATAAAAATAGACTTCTTTTTCTGTCCGAAGTTTGTAAATTAAGAAAATTAAATTAGATTAGATTATATACAGGGTATCCCGCTATACGAACGTAACTATACATCTCAAAATGGTTTACTTTCTAGCATTCTATGGGGTACCTAAGTTTGAAATTTATAATGGAATGGGGATCTTACGAATTATGATGGGAAATAAAATCTGGAGACGAATACTTATTGAGCACTTTTTTAATTCGACCGTAATTTCGCGTTTTTTTATAAGAACGGTGCTGAAAATCAAACAAACCATAATTTTTTTTTTTTAGAATTCAATTTCGCTTAAGGATCCACCAACAAAATTCGATGACGGATTGTAGTGTAATTTCCGTGATGATAATAATAATTACTAATAATCAATAAATAAATATCCGAATTATGATAACAGATTTTTACCTAAATTTGAATTCTAGAAATATATATTTTTTTGAGGTCTGTTCGAATTTCGCACCGTTTCACGTAAATCCTAATTTATAATGCAGAAAATTTTAATTAATTAATATTTTAAGCAATACTTTTATGGGGTAGTTTCTTTTCGTATTTCATGAATTTTGGCGCCCTAGTGCCTTGGATCCGCCTACATCTTGCGAATTCATTGGGAAGTGACAGTCTGTCATTAATCACATCTCTCTAATATGGGCCTGCTGTGAAAAGGAATTTTGACAATTGTTTTCCATTTGGACTGATCAAGGGCGATTCTGTTAGGAGCGATGGTGGATCTACGCTTAGCCAATTGCTGTTGATACAGCTCTTGTCCTTGGATTCTTCGATGGAATTCGTTAGTAAAAGGGATTGTTTTGTTTTACGTTTCTCGTCACGGAATCTTTGTTTTATTTAATCTATTTTAATTCAGTAACAAAGCTTATATACGACTTATTCCGTTTTGTGAGCCAGTTAAAACTTAAGGCATTGGGTTAAGTAATATGGTAGTATAAGTTAGTAGGAAAAGTAATGCTTGTAAAAGGTACTAGGTTAAGTAATATGCTAGTATAATGTAGTAGTTTAAATAATATTCTAGTATACGGTAGTAGATAAAATAATATGCTTGTATAAGATAGTCGGTTAAGTAATATGCTTGTACACGGTAGTAGGTTTAGTAAAATGGTAGTGTAATGTAGTAGGTCAAGTAATATGCTAGTATGAGATAGTAGGTTAAGTAATATGCTAGTATAAGGCAGTAGGTTTATAATAAAAGGTTTGAGACAACTAAAGAGTTCAGTGGTGCTGAGTATTTTCAGCCAATGGCGTTTAGTTTGATAAGATGAGGGGGTAAATTTTGTTCTTAGCGTATTATAACGATTTTTTTTTTAAAAATTTACATGCTTTTGATTTCATATAATACTTCTAGATACTTATTTCTAGATTTAGGAAACTATTCGCCTGTGGAAGTTTTAATTTCTACATAAACAAGATGTAAACTAATTGGATAATCAAACAGCTTATATTTTAGAAGTTAGCATATCCAGTAGAGATGCGACCTCGATAAAAAACATCGATGTTTTTCAACATCGATTTTTTTTTTAAGGACTCCTAAAAACATCAATGTTTTAAAATATCGTTGCTTACAATACATTACCCAAAAAACATCGATGTTTTTAAACAACTAATTCAGAAACATAACCTCGGTAACAACAAGCACGCAGGCCACGGCCTATCACAACACAGTGTTGAAACGAAAAAGCCGACACCGAAAACAAAAAACATGCATGTAGTTAAAATATCGAAAAAAACAAAACATTACCAAAAACACAAAAAAGCGAAAGAAAAACAACGGCAAAAAAACAACGACGGTTCAAAAAAACACACATGCAACAGCCAGCCAGAAAAGCAAGTAAAAACAAAAAAAACCAGATACACAAGCATTGAAACCAACGAAAATAGAAAACAGCAATAGCGTTAATAAACCAAGAAAAAAACATTCATACAAAAAACAATTCTGACAAGCCTGAACATGGTAGGCGGTAAAAAAGACCGAAGATTAATACAAAAAAAGAACAAAAACATAAAAAAAAGTAAAAAAAAAAAAAAAAAAAAAGACATTCAAAAACATCAAAATGTTTTGAAATAGACAAAGGATTCTTAATAAAAAAAAAAACACCCGACAGGAAAAAAAATCAACGAACAGAAGAAAAAACCCCAAAAAACCCAAAAAAAAGTACCAAAACATCGAACCATCGAAGAGAATGCACAGAAAAAAAAGAAATATAAAAAACATCCGCGTAATAAAACCAAGATCTAAGATTCAAAAAAAAAAAAAACAACGCTGGAAAACCGAAAATTGCCCGACCGGGGAATAGTCGAAACAACGAACCCAACCTGACTCAGTTTAAAACATTATAATCCTTTATTTTTTGTAAAATCCAAACTTAATTTACCTTCAGATAATTCTTCGAGTCTAAATCAAGTATTGAAAAAAAATCAGAAAATATCTTTCAAATACCAGTAAATAAATATGCTTGTCAACTTTTAGCCAATTTAGTCATCAATATAGATAAAGACAACATAAATATTGACTTAATACTGTACATCTCACATCAACAGTCAAATAAAGATATTTTACCAGTCCTAGGCTAAGCTCAATGTTCTCATTAAAACTTGATGATTGAAAGAATGAACTATTTATAATTTGTATTGTTGGACATTTACACTAAATATAAATTGAACACTATATATAAGCTCTACTATACATTCTAGTAGACAGTAGGCGGTATATACTAGTATAGGCCGATAGCACATTATCAATTGACGCAACTGGTTCTAGCCAGTCGTTCCTTTTCTCCCTGGAAATAGACTTTGCAGAAGATACTTCCTCACTAATTTTTTTTTCTCATTTGTTTCTATTATATAGGTAAATAACCATATTATTATAAAATCATGTCGTTTATGTAGTATGCTTTTAAGGCATTCTATATATATATATATATATATATATTGGGTTATCACATAAGGAAAGGAATT
Source organism: Halyomorpha halys (assembly GCF_000696795.3). Classification (NCBI taxonomy): domain Eukaryota; kingdom Metazoa; phylum Arthropoda; class Insecta; order Hemiptera; family Pentatomidae; genus Halyomorpha; species Halyomorpha halys. The sequence continues at coordinate 109,711 of NW_027104750.1, forward strand.
AAATTTAAAACAAAATATAACATTAAATTTGCACCGCTACAACCCATGAAGTGTCATGGGCTCAATACTTTGTAAGGAGATACTGTTACTAGACCAACAGTTGTGCTAGGAGGTGATTTGGTCACCATCTCGCTCGACCGCCAGAGTTTTACCCAATTTAGGAAGTCCGGTGGACCCCAGGAGGACTCCAGAACGCACAAAAGTTGATTCATAGCTACAGTGTAACAGAAAACAATTTTCTACCCAGCCGGATTCAAACTCGGGTCCATTTCGATCCGCACTCCCCACTGTAAACTAGTACAAATCCATAATAAACAATTTATTGTTCATTTTAATTAATATATTATCAGTGAGAATTCAATACCAGAATAAGGAATAATATAAGAATAAGCGTAGCCTATATTAAAAGAAAAATACATCGTGTGAAAAAGGGACACAGTTTTAATTTTAAAAACTACAAATACGATTATTTTTTTTATATAAAGAAACAAATAAATTTTCGAAAAAACCATTTGATGTAATTTCTGTAATACACAATTTGGAGAATTGAAATAAATTAAAAAACACATTCCAAAATTATCAATCTTAATTATGCGAAATTAAATAAATTAGAATAAATAGTATAATTTTTCTCTACTCAGCCATCTAATGCGGGATTAAAAAGGAATCCTCGGAGTGCGTTAGAATTGTACTCTTTTCTTATGTGATGGTGAAAGTGCCTTAGATTAACTAAGTTTTTCAAAGAATGCTTTAAGATATTTAAAAAAAAAAAGAGTTAATTTATTTTTACATTTTAATGAAATAGGATACACGTTGCGAGTTAGGAAGTCTATGTATCCACAATGCGTTGTTTATATTTCATTAAGGGTAAAAATTAAAAAAAAAAAAAAAAAAAAAAAATATAATTATTGTGAAAAATAGAAAATATTTCTACATGTCACTTCTCACTAATTCTCAATAAAATAATAAATATTCTGCCAAAAACCCTTGATTTAAAATTTACAATAATTGTGTGAAATCGAAAAATCATATTTAACTGAGATTATTATGTTGCTGACATCTAACTGTTAACATTAAAATCTGGGACAACTTTCTCATCTCTATACTTATTTCCACTTCTCCTGCCTGCAAATTGTATTTTGCTGCTTAGCAAGAATTTGCATTTTGCTGCAGCACTTCCTGAACAAGAATCAAAAGACTTGTCTTCGACGCAGACTGTTGTCTATGGACTATGCATACTTAAGTCTTGTCTATAAAATTTATTAATACGGTTCCCTGTATCCCTCCTTCTAGGAAATACCTTCCGTTTAGTTTCTCCTACTCTCTGAAGCCTTCCAAGAATCATTCTATGGCCAGCAGTTGCAGTACCGAGAAGGCTTTCATTAATCAAATCCCATATCCGAGATAAGAACTCCAGGACTTCTATCTACCTTAAGGCACACTTAAGTTCAACTATCTAGTACTTTATTCTGTTCTTGAAGTATTCTCGAATCATCTGTATTCGCGATTTATATTTAATTATTTTTCGAGATAGCATAAGAAATCATATCATTAGTTGGTACTTATGTAATTTGCCTAAACCTAATAATTACGCTGTTTATCATTGCTACTTTGCGCAGCAAAGCTAAGTGAGATTTCTAAAATTAATTATTGTCATAAGTAAACTTATTTAGTATAAATAGGTAATTTAAAATATGAAGAAGATGGTGAGTGTTGCGGTCAAAATATTTTCCTACGTTTCGCCCCACTTTGCAGGGCTGTTCAAGACGATAGTTATACAGACATATTGCTTGTAAACAGACATACTGTATATAAACAGATAGATGTCTGTTTAGCATTTCGTCTTGAACAGCCCTGATGAAGCCCTGAGAAGTGGGGCGAAACGTCGGACATTATATAACTAAAACTATTTCTTTCATTTTTCACCGCAACCCTAACCTTCTTCATATTTTAAATTCGTTTTGTATCAGGTATATGACTCTGAGTAGAATTAGGCACTTGTAAACAAAATCTGTGTTCTGCTGAAGTCAAAATCGTGATTGTCTAATTGAATAATAAAGAATGAGTGTATTTTTAATTTCAATAATTTTTTTCTATTTATTTCTTTAATACCAGATCGGCCTGGTGGGCCTTACATGATTAATAAAGAGGTACATTATTTTATTCTATTTTTTTATTTATTTTTTTTTTAGATATAGTCTCATATTAGACACCCCTCACTATACGCAATGTTATAAATAAAACAAAACATTGATATAAAATAAATAGATTAAAATAATAATTCTTGATAAAAGTAAAGTTAATAACAAAAACAATGACATTTATGTATTTAACAAAATAAATAATTTACTTCTAATGCGGAAAAAAATGAAAGTGATGATATTAGAGTGACATTACAGAACTGATAAATATAGAATTATAGCTGGATGTTTTACAGCAGCCTGGGCTTCAATATTCGGGTTGCGGTTGGGTTTCCCAAGTTGTAAGTTATCATTCCTTTAAATAGGTAACTTGGAGTGGAACTTCATGAACCTATTTTTTTTTATGTAATCCTCTAATATTTCTATTTGTAATTCCCGATGCAATAGGCTTTTTCTTTCAAACCAAGAAGCATCCACTGCAATTAGAGAAAGGGTACTAAGATATTTTTATGAATGTCGAAATCCGCTTAGCTTTCTGAATTTAAATTAGTAGCTACGTGACTCTGTCATTGCCCATTACTCCGGTTAATGGCTTATAATTCAAGAAAATCGCAAATTTTGTTTTGATGAATTACATTATTTTGACCACAATTAACTCTGCTTGTTATCATAAGCTATTCTTCATGGCTGGTGCAACCATTGATCGGCCTTGTCTCGTTATCAAGAAAATATGTTGAGTCACAATTTTTTTAATTTTTTTATTAAGACTTCCTAACGTTTGTTTGTTGATTTTGCATCATTAGATGCTATAATTACTTTATGCAATTGGCTGATGTGCTTTTAGTCGGCCAATAAGAAACTTGTTTACCAATTCTAACCAAGTTTACGAAGTTGGAATAGTATTCGAGAAATAGACTAGCAAACTTACTATCCTAGTTTGCCTATACCGTTGCAATTATCTGTTATCAGTAAAGTAACAGATATTTCTTCGTTTTTACCATGTTATGATTATTTACCATTATGACCTCTTACTCCAGTATTAATTTCATTGTTGTAGTATATTTCTTTATCTTCACTTTCTTGTCATTTTATTGACAGATCTCTTCCACCTGCCCTGTCTTGGACCACTGACTTCCATTGTTGAAGGCGGTCGCTTTGTTCCGTGTGACGACTTCGTTCTCCCGCTAGAAACCTCTTTTTTACAAATCGGCCTGATAACCGTTCCTAACTTTAAATATCAATTCAAATCGAAAATTTTTCTTAGGACTCACAATTTTATGTTTCTCTTTACTTTCCTTACTTTTTCATTCATTGTTGGTCTTAGAATCTGTATTATTAGGACTGCTTTATGATCTCTGAACTTTTGTACATTGTCAATCTTGAAGCCTGGCACCAGCTCTATTCAAAAGAATTTTGAAAAGTCTGGACGAAATCCAAGTTTTCAGCGGCCGACTTATAATAACGGGAATATGATTATTGCCTCTCAGTGTGAATATCTGCCTAAAAAGCAGAAATACAAGAGAAAAAAAACAGTAACTGAACTATAGTTTATGGAATTATTATTTATTTTTTGTTTCACGAATTTTTTTCTTATTTCAAAGTACTTTAATCGGGAGTTCTAATTAAATTTCACAACGTTTTAGCATCACTACCTGTTTTATCGTACCTAGGGAACCAAAGTTAATGTGTTTAAAAATTGTCACAGCAAAGAAACCTATAAAATCTTGGCAATACCTGCAATTATGGATGTAAAGAAATTTTGGAACAAAAAATAAATAAAAAACGTACAGGAATTATAATTGAAAAATCAGACAGCACAATGGGTAAATTCATAAAAAATAAATTCTTCAGAGGAAAGAGGCCAGCGCCATAGATTAGATGATTCTCTACCATTGAAGTGTAGAGACATACTAAACCATTGAAAGAAACTGAAGACATGAGGTTCACGTACGGCGACCATAGCTATAAATATTGGAACAGCCTGTAAGGTAACTGTTTCCTCCTGAGGGCTAATTTAGATCTCATTCATAGATACTCTCTTCATTAGGGGTATTCATGATGTTTAGTTTTACATGTTAAAACGTGTTAAATGGAAAAACTCATGTTAAATAGAGAAATATTTCCTTCTTATTCCATGTTAAAACTATATAACATATAACATGGTTGAGAGAGGCTGTTAAATGGAGAATGACTTCACGCAACAGACCAGCTGAGCTCGTCACCATTTTATTTATTGTCGTGTTACTTGCTCGTAGTTTGTGTTTTGATTGTGTTAGAATTTTTTTAAAATGTTTTTATAACTAATAACGCGATGGATGACAGTAATAATAATGTATGGCAGTTATCAATTAGCTCATCATGATTCTCTTCCTCATAAGTTTGAAGGTCAACAAGACACTCAGTTGCCAAACTTTTACACAACATCTACTTTTCATTCAATTTAGGCATGTTGTAATAAATAACTTTGATAAAAACTTAGAAGTAAACAATAACATGAAGTTTTGGAGCAAAGGTTATAAAACCAATTGCTCAAAAAATCCGCTAGGAGCTGTTATGAATTCAAAATTTAAGATGGGTTTAATAATAGGGCGATCACAATCCTATACTTATAAAATTTAACATGTTAAAACATTTTACATTTTACACAATATCATGAATATCCCTATTATTACTAACATGAAATTTATGGATTAAAAATAAGAAGTTAAAATCAATAACCATGGAGTTTGTGTAGGTGAGAATACTTTCAAAAGTTAATTATCAAATGACATCATATCATTATTTCTTTTTCGATGGATAACTTTCATACTAGGGCGTACCCAGGATCAAAACTATAGGTGGGGGGGGGGGCAAGCCATAGACAATCAGGTGACATTTCATCACGGAAAAGAGAATGAAATCAAAATTATATATAATTGCTATAGTGCTTTATTAGTTATAAAAAATAATATTTGCTTGAAAAAAACAAAAACAGTTTTTATTAAATTTTTAATTTTTTTCACTTCTAGGGGGGCAGCTGGCCCTCATGCTTTCATACTATTTTAAAAATTTATAATTAGATATTATATTTTCATTTATAAGCCGAAGAAAAAGCCCATATTAATTATGACGGCCATGTTTGACAAAAAACCAATGATTAGGGGCCCTTAACTCCCTCCTCCCCTTCTAGGTAGCGGAATGAGATGTTAAAGCAGCTTGCGATGATGGATGGCGCCTCAACCTGCCAAGGTACTTTCTGCTCTCTGATTAATTTTGCCCTTCCCTAGTACTAACTTATTGAGATCATCCTTCTATTATGTTTAAGATTCAATTTGCTTGTTTAAAAAAAAAATGTTTATGGAAGTGACTTTAATTTATCTTTCTCGGGTTGAATGAATTTTCATAAACTTTTATCCTACAAAAATCCATAAAAGCTCTTTAAGTATTTTATTAGATATTTCTACATTTCAGTCCAATTATATGAGTCATCAACAGAAACTGTGAAGACATGATTTATTACTGTTACATTATTAATCTAATTTTTTCTTTAATTAAAACATATATAATTGTAATAATGGATGTCTTGGTTCTAAATATTTTCTTCACAATCCAATGTAATTAAACATAGTCTGAATCTCCAAATTTATGTCAGATAGCATGATGGATGGCCCTTTTACAAGTATTGTAAGGTATTGTCGTGGAGAAAATATTTACAGAAATTAATTAAGTTAAAACTTAATTAAAAAGACAATTAATATACCATAAATACAATGGAAAAATGGAAAAGCATGTCTTCATTGTTCCTTATTATATAACGGCTAGAAGTTCTTTGTTATGAAGAAGAGCACTTCCTGGTGCTCACTTATTTTAAGTCCTGCTTAAATCTTTAATGAGTTTAATATGTCTTATGTAAGCTTATACTTATAGTTAATTTGTCTGCTTCCTTACATCTTAATTATTGACTGTTAGACAAAATTTTAGATCCAGCCAAAGTTAAACTTATAACCTGAATATATGAAATCTTTGACCTCAAGTTTCCTTTTTAAGTCAGCCTAAAACAAGCTTCCATTTTTTTTAATTTATGTTACTTGATAATTCTATCAACTCCACCATTAGCTTTCAGGGAACGTTGTGCGTATATTCGCCAATAACTCAATCAGGACCCCTGAGTTCTATAAATGTTTTAGACAAGCCTAGGAAAATAAATAAATATAAATTAACTTCATGCGCCACAAACTGTTTTTTAATTATAAAGGTATTAGTGAAATCCCTAATAATAAAATTAGAAAAAAAAATGAATAAAGTATTTCTATAATAAAATAAATCGTATATTACTAATTAATTTCTAATGGATAAATAATTTTAAAAATGTATATGACCGAGATTGTACTTTAACTCTGTTCTTTCAAATACGGAACACGCACCCTAGACCTCAACTAAAACATTTTTTTAATAAAAATTAAAACAACAAAACGTTTTCACTTTATAAAAACTGTTAAAAACTATGATCTCATATAATCTAACTGTAATTCTAACATGTATATAATTGGATGCATAATTTAATATAGTAATTTACTAACATTGTCAATTGTAATTGCAACTTTGTTAAATATAAATTTTAATTGTAAATTTCTCACTCTGTAATATAACTTTTTGAATTGAGAATTGTAATCTACTAAATTTGTAATTCCTGTGTAAATGACCCTAGTGGTCGAAACACTTAAAATTTAATAAATAAATAATACAATTTTATCAGCTCCTACTTTAAACAAATTGTTGGGGCATTAATGCTTTATCAAACAAAAGTACATAAATTATATTTTTTATTATTTTTTTTTATTTCATGATACCATCTATCATTACTATTATCATAAGTATTATTGTTGATCTCATTCCTATATTTATTTTATATCCATCTCCATAATAATCTTGATAACTACCATTTAGAGTTTTTACGGAGATAAATGCACTTTCAGTGTCACACTAGTGAATACATCACTGAACCTGAGCTGGAATAATGTTGGCGTTGCCGAAATTAACGGCCTTCCTGTTTGGGGTTGCAGTGCTTAACCTAATAGCCACTACAGAGAGTAAGGACCATGGACTAGTGGTCACCAGTCCCATCTGTTTGGGCATCTCTTTAATGAACTCTGCTTCTGGCATGGTTCTAGTGTCAGCCATGTTTCACTTCTGTTTTACGATGTATTACACTCTCATGCCTAGTTACTGTTAATGACCCTCTTATGTTACAATTGGAAGATGGAGGATTGTCAGGAATGAAAGAGAAAGCGAGAATATTAAATAGTGGGTTTGAGTAGTAGGGGTATGTATCATAGAAGGATTGGTTCAATAGAAATAAATAAATTTATTGCTATATCCGTACTCGAACCCTGGATTGAAAGTTGGGATCAAGTTCCTTACCTACCGAGCTACCCCTCTCATCTGTTACTGAATATTATGTTTAATTAATCTTAATCTTCCGAAAAAGAGTGATTTTGATAACCAGAGAATTATTGTATTCAAAAAATAGTGGCGCCCAACTTCATTGGGTTGCTGTACACATAGCACACTAGTTGGACAATTTCTTATTATTCTTATATTGCATAGCCATGGTCAGTAAACATTAAAATTCATAGTTGTAATACTCGATTTTTTTTATTGTTTTAGTTGTCTAATCTTTTTTTTTTTAATTTTTTATTTTCTATAATATTATTCATTTTTTTCTTCTATCTTTCCCTGTATATCTGCATATAATTCTCTCTCTACTAAGTAAATTAAATAATAAAAA
>NW_027104750.1:117878-126465 GCF_000696795.3 Halyomorpha halys
AAATATTAAAAATTATCAACTATAAATAAGTATATGATGGGCAAATGACCTTGTGCGTTAATGATGGTGCAATTAGCAATCATGAAGGCCATGCATCTTGATCCGGAAATCCCCATACAAAAGATTCTATATTTATTAAATTTGACAGATATGCATTCATTCTATAGTTTAATTTAAAAGAATAAAATTATTACCATTATTGGTTACTATAATTACTAGAACTATTAGATAAATTAATTAGAACAATTTATTTTTTAATTTCAGTTTATCGTAAATAGTTTTATAAACTTATATTTTAGATATTATTCAGTCCTAACTTGAAAATATAGATATTTATCTATATGAATCTCACTTTTTGCATTTATAAATATACACCTAGTAGTAGAATCTTAAAAAGTCGAAATTGAAGAAATTTAAATTTTACTTTGAGCTCACCAATTTTCTAATTTTTTTTAGTTATTGATGGTGCTGCAAATCGATTCTGAAATACCTAGTTTTTTTTTATGTAGTACAAGACCACGGAGGAAAATAGTCAGTTATTTCACCACAATTTTTTATTACTTTAAAACTACTTATGATTACTAGTCAAAATCGTACAGTTTGGGGGAATACGAAATGGCGATTGTTACACAATGTTAAAAATCAAATTTTTCATTCGGAGCTCCTTGAATCTTTGAACCTACCTACAATTGCTATTAGAAAACATAATAGAATATCATTGGAAATAGAGAAAATCTACTAATATGTGAGCCCTAGTAGAGTTGTTTACATTAAATAGTTATCCAGGTACACTTTTTTAAAAAGCAATATTCCATGAAATATATATTGAAACTTCAGTATGATCCATGAGGATGGCCTTGAGATCTTCTCTAGAAATGTTATTGAAGTTCTATCAATGGGTAGATTCTCCACCCAGGACAAGAGCCCAAGAGGAGAAAAAAGGCAGTTATTTTACCCCAAGTTTTGATTACTTGAAAACTATGTATAATTACTAGTAGAAATAAATGAGTCTGCCAAGTATAGATAAGGGGAATAAAAAATAGTGTCTGTTTCAAAAAATTAATTTTTCATTCGGAGCTCTATTGTAAATTTGCTAAAATATGAGCTCTAATAAAGCTATACCGAGTTATAGCTTTTTAAAAAGCATCACCTCATAAAAAAATGTAATGAAAGATCAGTTGTAAGTGAATTTATTTTGATAAGTCTATCAAAAAAAAATTCATTTAAAAAACATTCGACATACTGATGTTCATTAGCACTCACATCAATGCTAGTTTAATGGAATATAAAGTAGTTAATGACGTTTATTTTCGTAGGGGTAGTAGTTTTCATAATATTTGCTAAAATAATTGATTTATAGTTGTTCAGGAACTACTTAATAGTACATTAAACTAGCTTTCATTTGAGTGTTAATAGAAATCTTTTAGTCGAATGGTTTTTGAGATATTTCACAATCAATTCACTACCTACTAATCTTTCAGTACATTTTTATGAAATGTTGCTTTTTAAAAAGATATATCTCGAGTAAATAGAGTAAAAAATCTTACGTCTAATACTTTAGTAAATTTACTCTACTCTAAATAATGTTGTTTTAGATTTTCTAGTATTGTTCGTAGTTTTTAGAATATAGAGCTCCGAATGAAAAATTAATGTTTTTTTAAGGTTTTGAAACAGCCGCCATTTTTTATTCCCCCTACATATACTTGGCAGACTCATCAGTTTTGACTAGTAATTATACGTAGTTTTCAATTAAGTAATCAAATCTTGGGGTGAAATAACAAACTTTTTTTTTTTCTTCCCGGCTTTTGTACTACTAACATGTCTGTATCATGCCATTGTATAACTAACATAAGATTTACTTGTATATATTTTAATACTGTTTTATATATAAATAATTTTTTTTTTTTTTAAATGATATAACATTCCTTTTTTTCGCTTTATTTTTTTTTGGATTTTTTATTTGCATTATATTTTGATCTATTTCTCATAAATTTTTTTAACATTAGATTTTAGTTATTTATATGCAATAGTTATTGATTGAATTTAATCTGGGGAACCCCTATCTCAGATGTTTCTCTGGCCCTGGCATTGCGGAAATTGACCCTACCTAGAGAATTGGAAATCCACAACTAGCTTCATGCCTGGAACAGCATCATTAAAGCTGATTGGGACAGTAGAACATCAGTATTGATCTTATCTACGCTATATACTATCCTTAGTAAACTACTACCCATTTACATTCATATGGTTTTGGATTTTATGTAAATATATTTGTAATCGAACCAACTTATGCAATTAACAAATATATTTTGTTTTCTTTGATATTTGTAATATCGGTATGGAGATATTTAATATCATAAATTAATTGGACTCATATATGGAATAAGAAACAAGCCAACAATTTTGTTAACTTGTATTTTATGGATAAACTATAATGATTTATAGTTATTAATTTTTTTGCAACAAAAATCGAAGACTTTCCCCTTTATTGAATAGTTGAAAAAAGAAACGCTGTGTCGTTTTCTAGGAAATCATAGACATAGATTATCGATATTTACCTACAATCATGTCATACTATATATCAGGGTCCGATATATCAATACAGATATTTTTACCTACATATCGAATTACTATTTCGATATATCGAAAATTATCATATCGATACAAATCGATATTTTTTTCTTAATATTTCCACTCTTGTGTGTGGTTAAGCTTATCGTGGACGATCGCATACATGAAGCACTGACCACGCTTGACGTTTAACGTTACCTATTAGCTCTCTCGGCCATCTCGGTTATCTACTTAATAAACAGTTATAAATCATTCAACTATGAATAGTCAACATACAAACCTTGAATAACTTATGCAACTAAAGTACTATTTCAAAGATGATCACAAAATTCTGTAGGCGATATCATATTGCTCTAATTTTTGATGAGTTGAAGATGAATCAGTACAAAATACTTTTGAAGAATAGTAAAATGGTCTACAACTTCCTTCCATTTTTTTTCCTTACAAGTTAAAAAAAAAAATGTGAGGCAAAAGTCAATTATACGAAAATTTTCGATTTTAGATAGGGGATATCTCCAAAGCTATAACTATATTGATACAAAAAAAAAAATCTCTTGATAGGAAATATAGTCAGCTTTAATTTTCGATGGAACATTTATTTCTGTACGATGTTTTCACCCCCTCTTCCTTTTTTATTATGGAAGGGGTAGGAGCGAGTATTTACAATTTGTTTATCTCTTATATGCCCTTAACAAATCACTGAAGTCAAATGCTTGTTCCTCCTCTATTTTCTCTGCAACCCGTTCGTTTACGACTAATATTGTACAAGTATGAGTTGCCACATCTTCCCGCGCAAGGTATCATAGATTTAAATTAACGTCCTGTTTAAGTAATTATTTTAACAATCAAAAATATTTGATATTCTAATTTAAAGTTTACAAAGTTGTTTCTTGATAGAGATTTAAACAAAAACAATCTTTAAGTTAGATTTCGATTTTAAGGATTCCTTCATCATCATTTCCATCCAGTGGTCTTTCCGTTGTATTAACCTCTTCTTAACGTCATCTAAATGATAACGGATTAGGCCCACTATTTCCTCCTTTCCACATTTGTATTTAATTCTCCTCAGTGGCGAGAAGATAAGAATGATCATAATGAAGAGAGGTCTTCCACTTCTGCCGGACGATCGTATCTTAAACGTTGGAGTCATTACTAAATGTTCGGTCCTTTCCAGGGAAAAATGTATTAGTCACCTTTAAGGAGCGTATCATTGAGAACGACACGAACTAAGTAGCTGCTGATAAGATAAGATCCCTCGCTAGCCCAGTCGACGATGCGGCCTCCCACCTGCAAGCAGCTGTCCCCTCGCAAGAAGAAGAGGGCCGTGTTCTTGAGGGCTCTGTCCGCCGTGTCCTCCGTCGACAGCCTATCTAGGCTCTTCCTCAACAACTTGTTCAACAGGAGCGGTCGAATACGTATCTATTCAAGACACAGTATCACCCATGTCAGTCCTTCCACGTTCAATCACAAGGTAAGATATGGCCGAAAATTATTTTCAGTGTTGAAATTTGGTTAAGGATAGTTGTTATGACTCTTTTAGAGTGAGAAACAATTTTTTATTTAAAGGGATGGGGTTTTATAGTTTTGTAGAATACAGTATATTCTGAAGAAAAGTGAGCCAACTATTGAATAGAGAATTGGTGTATTTCTTATTTTATTGTTGTTTTTTTTGGGCCATGTGGCCATATCATATACAAATACAACGTTATTTGTTAAGGGAAAAACCATTAGTGGATTTTATCCATAAAACTATTCATTTAATATCATACTTCTGACGTTCTTCGAAAAGCGGGTACTGTGAAATTCATCAAGGTACATAGTTTAGCTTCCATTGTCACTTATGATGTATGCTTTTTAAATTAGTGTATATCATAATTAATTAGAGTTTATAAATAATTATTCAGTTTATTGATTATTATCACACAGGTGACTATTTATTCAATGTGCAACGTAAACTATTTGTCTGAAAACAGATGGGGAGGGAGAATAAGGGAAAAAAGAATAACATCGTAATATATCCATTTATGCACTCCACCTCCCACCTCACTGACATTTTTTTTTCAAACGGATTCGCGAAAAAAAAATCATTATTTAAAGAATTACCTCTTTATGTATTATGCAGTTATGGACAAAATTAAACGTTTTTCATTTTTAGCTCAGAAAGTATATGTTTCTTTCATTGTTATTGTATACCGATCGGTTTCGTCTCTTTCTGAAGAATAAGAAAAAATGACTACTGATTAAGCTAAATTATATTTACAAAAAATTATAAAAATATAATGTAACTTTGGGTTAAACTAGGTGAGGAAAAATTTTTTTTATAAATAAAAAATCATATTAGTTTTTGGTGTCGTCTCAAACTGCTAAATATAATTTTTCTTCGAAATTAAAAATTTGAAATTTACACCTTGATTTATATAGATGATTTTTTTTTTCCTCGGTGAATATTGTTCAAATAATCTGCTCAGCATTTTAATTGATTTCTAAACTAGCTAATTAGACGTCCCATTAATTCCATGGCTATAGCTAGACTGTAATCAAAGGGAGAACACTCAGTAAAAGCATACACGTATCATATACTAATTTATTTTAATGAAGGGTACTGAAAAAAAAAATTCTATGTTAATAGAACAGTTGAAAACCAGAATATTAGGTCATTTCACCTACATTACAAAATTTAGATTTAATGCCTTTACAAGGGCGAAATATGGGTTTCAAACATAGACAATTTTTTCAAACGTTTCATTTTATATTCTCTGGTTTTAATTGGTTTAATTATATCCAGTTTGTGCCCTTTGGTGAAGTTTGTAGAGCCATAAACTAGTGCCAAGTTTGATGTTCAATTGGTCGAATCGTGTTGAAGTTGTTTCTATTTTTTTAGATTTTTCAAAAGAAAAAAAAAGGCCGTTTAATTTTATTTTCTGATTTTCTCGAATGTTCGTATATAAGGGTTTCTTGAGGTGCTGAAAACGTATATCAAGTTTGTTTCACTCATAAAAAATCTTTTACCACACTTTGATATGTTAGTTTGTCTGAATTGTTTCAATATAGTACTAATAACAAAGCACAGTGAGGGTAATTAATTATTTTAAAATTATTTATATTTCTTGTGCTATAAACGTGACAATATCATAGATTATTCCAATCTAATAATAAAAAAAATCACCAAAAACACTTCAGTATTACCATTATATGTCGCATATATTGGTTCAGTTTGTGTTACCAAATCATAGTAATAAAGTATATTTAATTATTTAATTTTGACTAAATACTTTATATCAAACTATCAATTATGTTTATAAAAACTATATACATCTACAATTATAACAATAGCGAAGCATTGTCGGGTCAGCTACTTGTATAATTTTGCAATTATGATTTGGATCACCAGTTTGGATTCCGAACATCCCACTCCCCTATCCAGCAATGCCATTGTGTGGTGGACGTACTCTCGTCTTCTTTGGAGCGCGTAATGTACTGTCCGTGAGTCTTTTTCGATGTAGAATAGGCTTTTGATCGAGTCTGGCAACCGGGACTGCTTTACAAACTCCGTAAATTCCTACCTCCTACATACTTTCTCATCATTCGTACCTTTCTTATCGATAGATTATTCCAAGTAAACCACAATCCTATTCATCCCTCTATTCTCAGTCTGCTGGTGTTCCTCAAGGTAGTATCCTTGGTCCCATCCTCTACACCGTCTATACAGCTGACATTCCAACCAATCCTAACACTATCCTCACCACGTATGGCGATGACACATGTGTGCTCGCAGCTAATAATAACCCACTAATTGTATCCCAAAATCTTCTATCCCATATCACAGCCCTCGAACAATGGTGTCGTAATTGGAGGATTAAGATAAATTCCATCAAATCACCTTTACTCTTCGTCGTAAATCTATCGACTGCCCTACAGTTCCATTTAATAATGTTACTCTTACCCCTGTCGAACAGATCCGCTACCTTGGACTGCATTTGGACAAACGATTAACCTGGAATCCTCACACAAGACTGAAAAGACAGGAAACTGCACGACGATTTCGACTATTACAGCACTTACTAGACAAACGTTCTAAACTTCCAATACATTACAAAGACTGATCTACATGACTGTAATAAGGCCAATCTGGACATATGGAGTTGAGCTTTGGGGCTTCACTAAACCTTCCAATTTCTCTCGTATTCAATCCGTACAATCCAAAATCCTTCGTAAAATCCTCAATGCTCCTTACTTTGTCACAAATAAAATCATACATAAAGACTTTAATGTTCCCTATGTAACCGATCTAGCCCGAATCAGATATCATTCCTTCTATTATAAACTCCCTAACCCCTCAAACGCCCTAGTTTCTAACCTCTTCTAATCCTGACAATCCTCCGAGGCGCCTGAAAAGAAGATGACCACGAGACCTGCCAATGTAAAACGTCATTAGAGTGCTAACACTCCAATTTAACAGAGATCAGATTTACTAAATGTATTATAATGTACAGTTGTAAATAGCAATAAATAAATATTAAAAAAAACATATGATTTGGCCAAGATTTCTTTATTGAACTCACATGGCTTACTTGTTTACTAAAAGTATGATAGTGATATACGATTTACTAATCTTAATAAAGTAATATCTTCTACTGGATTTTTTTTAACTAATTAGAAATGTTGAATGAATAACAATCTTCCTCGTTTCATATATATTTTATTTCATTATGATGAAAACAACTTTTCAGCGTTGTCACCCCATCTTCAGGTACCTAAGACAAATTCTCAAATAACATTACGTTGTTCTATGCACGCGATGTTATTTGAGAATTTGTTCCTGAAGTGACCAGAAGATGAGGTGACATCCCCGTAACGTTGTTTTCATTATAATGAAATAAAATATATAGGAAACACGGAAGATATTATTCATTCAACGTTTCTAATTAGATTTACTTATCATATTAGGATATGCCAAAGTATTTTTTCATAATAATTATGTATAAGATAATAACTTTTCTACAAATAAATTTAAAAATATACCTATATCGAAATATCATTTCTCTATTTAGATACAACGTCATAGAAGTATTCCTAGTAAACTTTTGCTAAAAATAACAGAACTGAGTAGCTTGAGTGTTGTTAGAGATAACACCTACAAAGGAATTTCCCTAACTGATAATGTCGAAGGAAACGTCATTGGAAAAACACGAAATTAGTCATAGTTAATAAGAATAGTACAACAGAAGAAACGAAATCAGTTTTTTGCTCATCGTGCATTTTTTTAATTGATTACTTGTGCAGGTAATTACTGCACATTGAGGAATATACTCACTTCATTAAAAACCAAATAATTATATTTTTAAATAGATTGAATTAAAGCTGCAAGAGAATTTCTACTTAATAATTCAGGAAAATCTGAATAAATTAAAAATATATTTTAATTTCTGAAATCGTAACAAAAAAAATCGATGAGCCAAGGACAATTGTTCTTTAGATCATATGCCAAAATAAATTCACAAAATATTGATTTCATACGAGTCAAGAAACAAAAAGAAATGAAATAGCTCGAATTTCTAGCTTTTAAACGTGATTTTTTAGGGGTTGTCAATATATTATTGAACTCTATTTAGAGTTGGTATTGTGTTTTATTTCTTCATTCATATGATAAGTCTTTACCTTTATATTTATTTCAAACATTACATTCTCTGATTTTTATTTATTATTTTATTATGTATGATCCTCTCAGTCATTGTAAACAAATATTCTTCAGAGATATAAAAAAAAATTATAATTAAAAAAAATTGAAATTTGTAAAATTAGTATTCCTTCTTAAGAATCCACTTTGTTTATAATCTCTTTAAAACCTTATTATGTTAAAAGCTTCCCACTTTCCTTCTTAAATCTCATTATGGTAGATTAAAACATTGTGACATCAGAATATTACTTTTTCCATACCAGGCAGCCCATTGCAAAATCTCTCTCTCCCTCTTTCTCTCCCTCTCTCTCTCTCTCTCTATATATATATATATATATA
>NW_027104750.1:128295-129406 GCF_000696795.3 Halyomorpha halys
ATAATATAAATAGATAAAAGTGATGATTCTTAAGAAGAGAGAAAAAGAAAAGTTTTTTTTTTTTTTTTTTTTAATTATTTATTTATTGTAATTTAGAACTGTACAAAATAATACAATAAGTAAATATGTAGTAAGTTTCATATACACTTGAAAATCTTGGGACAGAAAGTATACATGTGTCATCAGCGTATGTTGTTAGCACTGTGTTAGAAAAGAAAAGTAAATTACAAAAACAATGACATTCATTGATTCAATAAAATAAACTATTGCCTTCTAATGGAAAAAAAGAAAGTTAATTTGAGAAAAGGACGAAGAAAAAAAAAATAGAAGTAATGGCCATGATAGAATTAATAACAGGATGCCCTGCCGCAGCCTGGGCTTCAGTCTCCGGGTTGAGGTTGGATTTCCCAGGTTGTAAGTAACGGATCCTTTACAATCTGTAACTTGGTGTGGAATTTTACTTTGAGCAGTAGAAGTGAACAGTTATTTGATATTGTCTTCTATTAAATGCATTAGTAATTCCCTATGGAAATGGCTAGATGACTCAGTTGGAGTGAGTAGCACAGTGCCTTACCAATCAGCTACCCATTCCCACATCATGATAATAACCTACACAAAAATGTTTAATTTTGAATTAATACAATTGATATTAAACTTTTAATTGTGTTTATTCAATCTATATTCATGCTTAAGTCTGGCAATAGCAAAGCACTGCCGGCAATTATTACCAGTACCATATAAAATAATACAAAAAAAAGTGATATCGATATGTTGGAATATACACCATTGAAAGTCGAAAGTTTTTTTTAGATAACTTTCATACATCCTTATAACCTGGAATCGAAAGTGGGAAAATGGAGGAAGACCAACACAATGGGGAAGGACTTGTCGAAGAAAGAGTCATTTGTTACTATCGTCTCGAAGAATGGCGGGGAAATTGGATGAATTTGATCATAGAAAAAAGTATATATTTTTTTTCCCTTCGTCTCTGGATCATAGAAATAGAAGCATTATTTGAATTTTTCTGCTCACATAATATTTATCTATAGTGTCATGGAAATTTCGGTTTCGTTTGGAAAACATTGAAAAAAACATATTTTATTAAATATAT
>NW_027104750.1:130291-141348 GCF_000696795.3 Halyomorpha halys
ATAAAATATGTTTTTTTTCAATGTTTTATATATATATAGCCGAAAAGATAAAAACAATATCTACTTGAGTTTACCCCGCACTTTCTCATTGATTCGTGCAAAACGCTTCTATCATTTGGATAGATGCACTTATTTATTACAAATGCATATTTTTGATCAAATATTTGAACGTAGTTTTTTTTGTAAAGTATATAATTACACCTTGTAATTTAACATACAATATGCAAATAGAGTTGGTATTATAATAAATAAATATTTATACTTTTAAAATTATTGTACTCAACTTATGTATTGTTATTAACTTCATTCAATTTTGATCATTATATTTTTGTGTTTTTCAGGTAAGCTGTGAAAATACTGTCCTGTATAATTTATGTCAAAAATGTATACCTTATTGTACACTGCTTAAAAGTAAGTATATTTTAAATTCATCTGATATGTAAATTATTGACGGGTTCTTATAGTGAATTCCTTAATTTATAAGACGTTTAAAAAAAATCTTAGAGCATTTTATATATTATGATAATTAAATTATCACTAATTATTTCTTATATTTTGGTAAAAAAAAATTAGAAAATCTTTTCATTTTTTTCATAATAAGAAATTGTGTAGTTAAATAGACGCCATAAATGATTTAAACTTGTGATTTGATCATTATTATTTATATTTTAAAATCCATTTTAGGATGATTATTGCTTAATGTTATGAAGTAAATAACTAATACATTTAATTACGTGAACTTAAACATATTAGTCGGTTAATTTTGTTCAAAACTAGAATATCATAATGAGAAAATTCTATTTTGTTAGTTATTGGTGAATTATTTTTCGAATAGGAATCTTTTATACCGTTAAAATGTGATAGTTGATATAGGAATGTGTTGTTGGTCTAAGTTCTGAATTATTGAAGTTTTATTTGATGGAATATAATCGTTCAGTTTAAAAAAAAAAAAAAAAAAATTAAAGTAACATTCGATCTGAGCATTTTTATTTATTTTTGTTTTTAATAACTTAAAATATTTAATAGCCAATCTTGTCTAGAAATTCTTTTTTCTTTTTTGTCTATGAACGGGTAGAAATTGAGAGGTTATTCTTCTAATAAATGATGTGAAAAATCTTTTGAGAATGAGAATATCAGCCTGAGAATGCGAACTATATGAGTTTAGAGCGGAATTGAATGTTAACCCTAATAACGCAAAAACTAAAAATATAACTCCTTCAAATTCTAATTTCCTTTAAAAAAAAATTTTTAAATACGTTTTTGTATTACAGTATTAATTTTTTTTTTAAATTATTTATTTAATGTAATTTACAACTGTACAAAATAATACAATAGATAAATATGTAGTATGTTTCATATACACTTGAAAATCTTGGGAAGGAACCACCCATTGGTGGTACTTCAAACATTAATTTAAATTAGAAGATCCCGTGGCCATCTTCTTTTCAGACGTCTCGGAGGATTATCAGGGATTGTTAAGGATGAAAGATTAAGAATTAATGGTATTAAATATTAATTTTAAAATGTTATGGAAGAACTCTAGTGACAATAATCAGAAAAAATATTTAAGATTTTTCTTTACTACATGTACTACATCTAATATATACAATAAGAATTATAAATATGGGGATATTTATTTTTATCTTTAATCTAAAAATAAAAGTGACCTCAATGGGAAAAAAACTATTCATTTTCATTAGTATATTTTAGAGAAATCCGCATAAATATTTTGTTTTTTTATATATTTAACCTCTTCTAGTACTGACTAATATATTCAACGTATATTTACTCAAAAGCAGTTTGACTGATAAACTACTTTCTCCTAAACAATTATATGTGTATAAAAATATAGTTTTACGAGACATTCAATAAATTTGTTGTCAATATATTATCATTTTAAAATTTATACTTATTAATTGATATCTATTATTTAAACATCAAATTAAATAGAAAAATACTATAAAAATTAGTTGTGATAATAAATATAACAAAAACATTAAACTGGAAGAAGATAGTTGATCATATGAAGTAGATTGTAGGAAGATAGTCCGTGTGGCGGTCGATAAAGGTATCTGAAATAGTAGATGAAGTAGTGAAAGAAAACTATTTATTGTTAACCTAAATAGGTTTTACGATAAATAGTTTCCTTTCACTATTTACCTAATACCTTATACAACCTACAAAAACATTGAACATACTGACATTATATCTCCATGGTTAATGATTTATCATACCACAAGAGTATTATTAAATGTGTCATACAACAGAAGTTTCCATGTTTAGTATGTCAAATAAAAATCTTTTTATTTTATTTATTTTTTTTTTTAATCTAGTGTGACTTTTTACGTTTTAATTTCAAAATAATAGAATACTTTTTACTGGTTCTCATATGTTTAGTAATATGTACCATTTATTATAAATAAATCAATTTAATCCTTATTTTTTCATTAGTATTTATTTAATAATATAAGCCTATTTCTTGCCATTTATTATTATTTAAAAAAAAATAGAAAACTGAGAAAATTTCTGAACAAAGCAACGGTTTAAAATGAGTTTTGTCAATATTTGAAAATCCATAACTTTTTGCATAGAATTTAATAGACTTCAAAGCGTACCTTTTTTAATTTCAAATAAACTCAATGATATAATAAATATCATTTCATAATTGTTGAGCAAACATTTTCATAAAATTCATCCCTTTTTATAATTTCCTCATTGGGAGCCTAATTATATGAAAACCAAATGTACATTAAACGAGGACACGTTGATGTTGTATTTTATCCCTAATGGAGCGTTTTGAAGGATTCGCCATAAATATCGAATTTCAATTACCGTTGAGGCGGAAGATTTATGTGGTCCTGCTGGTTTTCCTCGTAGCAACTAATTTAATGTTACCTCCAATTACGGGAAAACTTGGTGACATTTATTTCTAATTAATTACGTTGGTTTGCTCTTATATGTAGTTAATTAATACAATTGATTATTGGTCCTTGATGATTTTTTTTTTTATAAATTTATATGAAATACATACTATCAGAATTGTATTGGTCATTTAATTATTATATTGATGAAATATAATTTTTGTATTTATACTTAACTATTTTTTAAGCATAAAAAAATGATAAGAAATGAAATAAAATTTCGTAATATGCTCTTGAAAAAAAATAAGAAATTAATAATTTGACAACCAAAATTGATGATACTATTTTATAGTAATCTTCTTAACTGTTTTTAATAAATATTCTGTGATTGTAATCGTGTATCGTATTACCACCGTAATGTATGTCTCTTATAATATAAATCCCTATAATATAATATAACACAAAAATTATGCTTGTACATACTATATATTTTTTTAATTTAAAGATTTTATTTAAATTATGTAATCTGCTACACTTAAGGACAATAATAAGTATTAAGACTGTAAGTGCTCAACCAAAAATAAGGGGTGAATTTCATGAAGGTGGTATAAAAATGTTTACCGAATAATTAAAAAATAATTGTTTTAACTCTACTGCTGTGACTATTGTTTTTTTATTTTTATATTGTCATCTAATGATAAATCCTTTTTATTTGTTTATCGGATCAAGCGTGGATTGCAGATCACTGGAGAAAGAGAGGTATGAGGGAGTGAATATAGAGAATAAAATTCCCAAATAAATGGAATAGGATTGTCAAATGAAATAAAATTGTTAAATAGGGGGGCAATAGTTGTATAACAATTGTATTTAGTGTATAGAAGATTATTGATTGTAGAAGGATAGGGTTGAAAAAAAAATTGTTAAATCATGTAAACTATATGCAGTGTATTTATGTCCGTTCTTGGATTGATTGGTATTTATGCTAAATTAAGCATTTCCCTCTAGTATATAAGTGAGTTTAATTGAACCGAATAATGTACGCTTTGAAGTCTATTAAATTTGATGAACATTCAAATATTGACGAAACTAATTTTTGAACTTATAATTCAGAGATTTTCTCAGTTTTTTTTTAATGGGTAATAATAAATAAAAATAGAGGATTACTTTAATATTCCTTATCTTTTAAATTTTTTTGATAACATAAATGTTTTATATTTTTAGAAATGTATTTATTTATAATTCTAATACTTTTTCAACTTAAATTATGTCGAAATTAAAGTCAACATTAAATTCATTTAATATACATATTAGATAAAGAGGGAAGTAAAAATAAATAAAAACTGAAATGGTTAAAAATATTAATAATTTTTTAATATTAATTAAATATTAGTGGATAAATTAATTAACCCTTTATAGGTTACTGGTACATTTGTAGCAAAACGAAATACGGAAATTACATTTTTCAAATAGTTTGATTAGGATCTTATCTATCATAGGAAGGCTAGAAAAATACGTTCAGGCCAGTATGTTCAGTTAGTATGTTCAGAAAAGTTGGTTCAGTGAATGTAACCAGTAAGTAACATAAGTCTTGGGTTGGTCCTTTTTTAATTCGCAATTGAGAAATTAGAGGGGAAAAATTAAGCTTTCTCTAACAATTTCTTCAATATATAATTTATTTTTAAGGTTTTATAAGTAATTTAGTTCAAAGGAATGCTAATAAATATAAATATAGTCCAGTTGTAACTAAATTTTAATTATTTTAACTTTATCAATTGATAATTATTGTAACTATTTTTAACATTAATAAATATTGTAAATAATTTTAATTTAGACTTCAATTTCGATATAACTAAGTTCAAAAAAGTACTTAAAGTGGTAGAGTTATAAATAAATATTTCTAAAGATATAAAACATATTTGTTATCAAAAACTTATAAAAACTATGGAGTTTAATATGAACATTCGTACTATTCCGTATGAACTATTTACCGTCTGTGAGTTCATAAATTTAATAGTTTCAGAACGGGTGCTGTTAAAAATGTTGTACCGTCCTGTTATTTCCTGCTAAATTCAGAAAAACACTTTAAATAAATATTTAACATGTAAAAGAATAAATATAGGCATAAAAAAATGTTTAGCATTGCTCAATAATTTTGTCCTGTAAAGAGTTAAATGACAACAAATCAATAAAGTAAAGAATTAAAACTATAATAAATCCATATACTATTGTCATGTTCATTGTATAAAACATTCCTGATTTTTTGAAGTTTTTTTAAGAAATGTCATTAAAAACATAAACCAAGCAACCGTACATAAATACTATATATTAGTTCAATATAAATCTCAATTTCTCCTTTAATCACTTGCCCTTATTTCGCAAAATAGTTTTAAACTTTCTCAAGTCTTTTATTTCATATATTTAGATAGTCATGAGTGTCACTTTCTCTGTAGTGTTTACTTACGGTCGGTTAAGTAAAGTATTTGGGGGGAAAATAATGCATGCTACAATATATTATATTTTATTGTAACAGAAAATCAAAAAAAAAAAAAATGTAATCAGAAACAATAATAAAAAGGGACAAAAGGGGTTTAAAAAAAATTAATACAATTTGTAATTATTTGAAGGAAAACCTCAGTAAAACGAATGAAATTAAACCTGAAGTGTTTGCAGATTAAATTTAATTCTGTAATAATTCCACTCCTCCGCCCACTAATTATATAACTCTTCTGGAAAAGGGAAAAACAAATCTGGAAAAGAGGATAAAAACAGGGGGAAAAAGGAGGAAATAATTATATATATATTTATTTATTTCCGCTCTTCCTGGTCATTTCTGACGTACGGAGAGGGAGGGAAGTTATCTGTTTGTTACCAACCTATTCTAACTATGCAGGGGTCAAGTTTTCATTTCGTGGGTCCGCCACAGAAATAAAAGTCGACCTCTCAGGCCCGTTTCGAACCGGAACCATGGTAGTCGTGAGGTAGTTAAAGTTAGTTTTTTCTGTAGTGTTTACTTTTGGTCGGTTAAGTAAAGTATTAGGGGGAGGAAATAATGCATGCTACAATATATTATATTTTATTGTAACAGAAATTAAAAAAAAAATGTAATCAGAAATAATAATAAAAAATTTAAAAAGGGACAAAAGGGGTTTTAAAAAACCTAATAAAATTTGTTATTATGTGGTTTTTAGATCTTTAGCTGCCCGACCCAGTCTTCTCCACGCTTTTATCTATGTAAAATATGTATTTTACATACATAAAACATTAACATAATTAATGTTAATTATGTTGTGACATTATTAGGTAAACGTTCGAGAGTTAAATCAGAACGTATGCATGTATAAAAATTTATTTTAAATATACTTTAACTTTTAACAGAATATTGAATAAGAGTATTTTACGGCGTTGTTCTGTGCGATTAGTGAAATTTTATTAAGAGGTTTTAGGATAGAACGATTGGGCAACGCCATGCTTTATGTGCCCAACATTAACGATGGGCATTCAATGGAAAAAATAATTTCATCGCTATAAAAATTCCACAAACTGAGGTGAGAAGTAACCTGAATTGGGCAAAAAAATATTAATTACAATTACTTTCCAATTACTATAATTTGAAACTTGCAAATGAAATTACAATTTCGATTAGTTATTTTTACTGCTTGATGAACCACTAAAGTTGTAATAATAGTTTAAATAAATAATTTAAATTTTATTCATTATAGTCTCAAAAACATTTTATTTTCATTACAAGTCCGACGTTTCGGCCATCCTCAGGGACAATCTATCACAAAACAGCTTTTATTACATCTACAACAATTCAAAATGATTAACAATATTATTTATAATTTATGTAACCTTATTACAATTTTTAAACTAAATAATTTAAAAACACAACTTCATGTTGTGATTCTGCCCAGGTCAATTCAATAATTTCTATGAAACATTAAAACATCAGGTAAACATTTTTTTTTTGTTAATAATCTGATCCTACATTGTGTCTAATTAGTCAATTTTCGCATTAAAACAAAAATTAAAATTCTTTATTTCATTAGTAAACGAAACGTCGGACTTGTAAAGAAAAGAAAACGTTTTGAGACTATAATGGTTAAAATCTAAATTATTTATTTAAACAACATTAATCAGTCTCAAGAAAGTATTTAAGATTATAAATATTGTAATAATAGTCCGAAATTATAATTACTATTTGGACCAAATTAATCGAAATTATAGTTTACTGTAATTAGTAATCGCAATTTTTCGCTTAACATTGATCATAACGCCGCACTCCTGTCCAGTCCCAGCGTATCTCTTACTCATTGGAATAATCCTCATCTTCCGTACTAATTATTAAATATTATTTTTAGTAATTAATTTTCGGTTTTAATTTATTTAACATTTTAATTACGATATTATAAGATAAATTAATGTGTTGTTATTATTATTATTACTGCTAAATAGACAAGTTCTGTTAATTGACTAATGTATAGCAAGTTGCAAGTATGTGAGAAGCAAGGCATCTAAAAGTTATAAATTCTGGTACAGCTTTGAGCTTTGGTAAGCTCTAAAGATATAGAATTCCCTTTTACTGAAGGCTTTGATGATATCGGAGTTAACCTCTGGCAACTATTGTATCTTGACAAAAGGAATAACACATGCCGGACCTCCTGTTCTGTGGTTTATAGTAGGGCTTTGTTCGTAATTACTTTCCTCATCCCAATATCAAAGTTTTGTGTTCCCTGGCTGTACTATTGATAACTTCGTTTTTGTAAATCCTATTCCGCTAAAGTACAGCAAATAACTCAATATCAATTATAATAAATGCAATGTATTAGCTATGATGAGAGCCTGGATTTTTTGCAGTTTTATTTTCATATTTGTTGCATATTTTATTTTCTTGAATTTTTTACTTTCACTCACCTAAATATGGGATATATAGTAAGAGAATGTATTTGATCCTGCGAAATTTCAAATTACAGTTTTTCATAGAAATTCACGTTTTTTGGTCCCCAGAGTCAAAATAACCGCCTCGCAAAATGGTATGTGTATAACCTGCCTAGCTCAAAAACAAAAGATCTTACGAAACTGAAATTATGTATTTATGCTGTCTACGTTCCTTGGATTTTACAGAAACTTTTTGGACATAATTTATCGTCCGGGAATGCAACATTATAGAATCGATTTTTCCCGTATTTTCGATTTTCTAAAAAACTGCTCAAACGATTTTGATTAAACTCGGCATGTTAATGATCGTTAATATGAAATAGATGTTGTGTAATTCAAGTATTCTCCGGGTTTTATTGTTGGGGATATTACCCGAATTACTTAAAATTCGCTGGTATAACTGGAGTGGACTTTATTTGGAATAAATTATAATTATAATGAATAAAATGAAATAAATTTCTATTATTTTAATCTTAATGAAACATTTGATTGTGTTTTTTGGCAAAAGGGTTAGAATATTATTATTTGTTCAAGGATTTGAACTATTGCTATGTTTACAAGGAATTATGGTAGGAATCATAGGTTAATTGTATGAATGTTGGGGTGGAAGACGGGTTTCTCTTCTGTACTTTTCTTCTCATTTTCCGCCGCCGCCGCCTCTCTTGCCTGAGTGTGGTGAAGTTCTACTCGCTCATGTCTATTTATAGAACTTGGCTTTCATAAAATTTGCTCTAAAATTAACTCTTTCTTCTCCTTTATAGGTTAATATAGCTACAAAACAACTCTCAGCTTCTATATGCTGTCACTAGAGGGCAAAATTTCCAAGTCGCATTACAAATTCCTTGAGGGGGCATCCCAAAACAGGTGTTATCCTCATTGATATAGTGTAGAAGGCTTAAATGACAAATTTTTAAAAAATCTTTCTGAAAAATTATTTTAATTTTGTTTATTTAAAAAAAAATAATTTTTCTCATTGTTAGCAATAATAAACGATGTATAAATACAAAATATTAAAGAATTTTATAAATAACTAAAGGAAAAAAAAAGGGAAAAACTGACATCCTGTTCGAACGGGGAAAAAACGAGACTTCCCTATTGCGAAGGCTTCGTTATCTTTTGTTAAACTGCTATAAATTATGTTCGTGGTAGGCACTAAATTTATATTCGTTCTTTCTACCTCGAGATTCACTAATACGATTTTTTATTGCCACAGAAACATTTTTTTGTTCATAATTTTACTCAATTTGGACTTCTTTTTTTTTTGAAAATCATAAAAGAAGATACCACCTAGGTATACAAAACTTGGGACGTATGTTGAGTTATAAGTAAAATTTTGTGATGCGCGCACTGCACAGATTTTTAAGCAGCTGAAAAAAAAAATTACAAATGTGTACTCAGGAGTAATTAGCCAATATATTTTTCTTTTTGTTTCTTTTTTTCTTTTTCGCTATTGAACTCTATAAGTGTATCATTATATTCAAATTTGAAATTTTGAATTTGAAATAGATAAAGATTAGACAAAGCGTAGAAAAGCTGTATAAAGTAATAAATAATAGAATGTTAGAAATAATCTAACTCTCATTAAAACCTATCTTAGTTAACTAAACAAAAACGGAAAACAGGATTGTTACTAAATGAATGTTTCAAATTATAAACTTAATGGAAAGATAGTGTAACTGGTATATCAGGCCAAGTAAGAGAATCTTTTGAAAAAAGAAAAATGTTTAGAGATAACTCTAGACTCAACATGATGAAAAATATTAATATAATTTAAAACAGAAACTATTCAGTTTGTCTGAGGAACGTGGTCTACAAACTTATTATTTTAAGTGTATCTACAAATAAATTTGTTCCCATCACGTTTTTTAAGTGATATGTAAAACATTTGATAATTACAAAAACATTTTAAAATATAAAACAAAAGGTTTCGTGCAAAGAAATTTAGAAATATATTTAATTTTAAATCTCTCCTTTATTATTTTACTTAGTTCAGGACTAATTAAAGGCAGTTCAGTAATTTATTATTTTGGGCTCGACCCCAATAAATTCTGACCAAATCACTTCCTTGCACAACCATTGGTCTAATAACAGTTCTTCCTTACAAGTACACCCTTAACCCAACATGGGTTGTAGCGGTACAGTTTTTTAATTTTAATTTAGTTTGCATATTTTACGACACATTTTATGTTTTTTAATTGCATATTATGTTGAATAGTCTGTATATTTTTTTTTTCTGTTGAAGAATCTAGGCTCCGGTTTTGATACATTGCAAAACATGCACTTACAAATAGTAGTAATAAAACAAATTAATAGCGGATATATACGAGAACTCTTCATATATCCGCTATTAATTTGTTTCAAATTTATCTGTTTATTTTATTTTTTTGTAAGAGTGATACATCTTTATTGGGTTATGGACTTAGCAGTATATTTTATAGTTTTTGTATCTTAAAAAAAGTTGTCGACGAGTCTGGTTCCACAAGTAACATGACGATACGTCGAAACGGAACTTAAAATAATCCTGTGTGCAGTTGATATAGCACTCCTTTGAAGTAAACAAGTTGACTTAGAGAAATTCGCTGAGACTCTGATAAGGATAGCATGGCGAATCAGCTTCCAAGTAAACTAAGACAAGCCAGACAGATAAACAAGTAAAAAAAAAAGAAAAAAAAAAAGCGTTCAAAATTAGCTATTTGGAAAAAGGTTTTTTAAGATTTATAATAATTTTTGGTGGGTAAAGTAATTTGTGTTTAATTGTTAAAAAAAATAATTAAAAGATGAGCTTCTGAGGAATACCGGGCCTCCAGTCTTTTTTGCGGGATTTTCGATTCTTTGAGTCAAATAATTTTTTTTAAATTTATTTATTCATATTTACAACTGTACATAAAATACATCAAGTAAATTTGAGGAAATCTTAATGGTATGGTACAAGCATGTAGAGAAACTACCCATTGGTAGCACTCTAAAAACATTTTTACAATAAGGTCTCGAGGCCATCTTCTTCTCAGACGTCTCGGAGGATTGTCCGGAAGAAAAGAGGAAGTAAGATTAGAAACTAATGGGTTTGAGTGGTTAGGGAGTTTGTAATGGAAGGATTGATATCTGGTTCGGGCTAGATCGGTTACAAATGGAGCATTAAGGTCTTTATGGATGATTTTATTTGTGACAAAGTAGGGGGCATTTAGGATGTTATGAAGGATTTTGGATTGTAAGGATTGGATACGAGAGGAATTCGAAGGTTTAGTGGAGCCTCAAAGC
>NW_027104750.1:141398-168630 GCF_000696795.3 Halyomorpha halys
AGGAATTCGAAGGTTTAGTGGAGCCTCAAAGCTCAACGCCGTATGTCCAGATAGGCCTTATAATTGTCATGTAAATCAGTCTTTTGTAATGAATTGGAAGTTTGGACCGTTTGTCTAGTAAGTGCTGTAATAGTCGAAATTGACGTGCAGTTTCCTGTCTTTTCAGTGTTGTGTGAGGATTCCAGGTTCGTCGTTTATCCAGATGTAGTCCAAGGTAGCCGATGAGTCAAATAATTTAAAAAATTGTTTTTTATTGCTAATTTTTTGATTAGGGGTCTTGTAACCAGACATTTGGACACAACAAAAAATTCTAAATAATGCAATATTTGTATATACATTACAAAAATAAACAATTGGTAATCATGCTTGAGATTTTTGTATAAATTGGACTTACATAATCTTGTATTAAACTATTAAATTACAGAAGTAAATGTTTCAATTTTATTTCTATATTTATAGTTTATTTTACTTGAAATTTCCTATTTTTGGAATATATATAGAAAAGGTATTGCGAGCGTGCAAAATTTAGGATTCGAGTTATCGACGACAATACACGTTTTGAAAATCTCTGGGTCCAAATAAACTGTTGTATTCTTGGCAGATCAAAATTTATATTCGTTATTTCTACCTTGAGAATCAATTAAATTCTAATATTTATAGCAACAGAAAAATATAATTTTTTTTTATTCTTAATTTTAACTCAATTTTGATCTTTATTTATCTTATTTTTTCGAAAAATGAACTAACTAAAATGATACTTGAAGATGAGACCAAATATCCACTCAAAACTTGGGGACGTATATAGGGTGTTAAGTGAAAGGTTTATGACGCGCGCACGTAACTAGATTTTTTTACTTATTACCCCAATCAAAATCCCGAATCTTGTTTGAATTTAACAGGAAAACGTTTCTAGTTTTTTCTCACTATAATTATTATTATACTTTCATTTTACGTCAATCACCCGTAAAAATCTCAGAACATTTATGAAATAGGACGATATTTCAGATTATAAACATACAATAACATCTTTTCCGTTGACGCTTAAACGTGGGAAATGTCCGTCAGGAAACTTCAGTTCCTTAATGCTGTTAGACCTAGTGAGTGACTGTATGAAAGATGGTTTAAAAATATTGTTAGATAACAACTAAGAAAACCCTTCAGCCATTTCCTCACTACATGAAGGCAAGGAGGTTAAGATGGACCCGGAATGTAGCTTCAAACTGTCAGTGCGCCTGAACACAAATACAACTGTCAATCATTAAATATTTGGCGAAAGATCAAGTAGTGGAACCATAAATAAATCCGATTGCATGATTAAATAATATTACCACAAATGTTCAGGTAGAGTAAATTATAAATTATTAGATCGATGGACTTTTTTGAATAACAAAAAGTAAATTTATTCATAATAAATAAATATAAATTTATCATAGATAGTCGACTGTATGAAGTATATTATAGAAAGATATTCCGAGTGGCGGTCAATAAAGGTATCAAAATAGTAGAAAAAACCATTTATTGTTAACCAACGTTTCGTCCCACTGTGCAGAGCTTCTCCAGGGCTAAATGAAAACAAGATAAAAACATTGTAAGAATTTACAGAACATTTAAATAAATATTCAGAGAAACTATGTTTTTTTTAAATATATAAAAGAAATAATAATAATTTAAGGAAGTGAACATATAGGTGGACTGAAAACTAGTTACTAATAAATACAGATGGGTGTGATAGAAGTCTAAATACAGAACTAGACTAATAAATTGTAGAAAAATATTCGTTAGAGACAGTTGTAAATATTGGACAGAGTTAGGTGTAAAATGTTTTTTTTTTTAAATATATAAAAGAAATCATAATAATAATAATTATTTAAGGAAGTGAACATATAGGTGGACTGAAAACTAGTTACTAATAAATACGACAAGGTGTAATAGAATTCTAAATACGGAACTAGAGTAATAAACTGTAGAAAAATATTCGTTAGAGATAGTTGTAAATATTGGACAGAGTTAGGTGTAAAAGGTTTTTTTTTTTTTAATATATAAAAGAAATAGTAATAATAATTCAAAGAAGTATACATATAGGTACCAATAAACAGTAGTTGCAAATAAATAAAGGCGTGAATTTTTTACACTTACCTCCTTACCATATTTACAACTATCTCTAACGAATATTTTTCTACAATTTATTACTCTAGTTCTGTATTTAGAATTCTATCACACCTAGCTGTATTTATTAGTAACTAGTTTCCAGTCCACCTATATGGGCGAAACGTTGGTTAACAATAAATAGTTTTCTCTCTTATTTTGGTACCTTTATTGACCGCCACCTAGACTATCTTCCTACAATAAATGTATTCATGTTCGTACATGTTTTTGGCAATAAACATTTGTAATTGACTTTGGAAAAATAATTCACTCCACCCTGAAAATCAAGATTTTACGTTTCAAGGTAGGAATCAAATAAATTCATAAAAACAAAAAATATATAATAATAATAAATGGTCAACATTAGTCAAAATGCAGCTATTATTTTTGTATTTGGCATAACACATAAGCCGGTGAGAAAAGTATTGTGTATGTCTGTAAACAGATGTTGAAATCCAATAATCAATGTAAGGGCTGAAAGTTAATGATCTTAAAAAAATACTAACGCCATTTTGAACGAACAAATGGACCGGGGTGTATTTAAATTAAAATACATTTAGTAAATCTATAAGGTCAAAATGGAGTGATACAGGCGTGTAGAGAAACTACCTATTGGTAGTACTCTAATGACGTTTTTACATTAGCAAGTCCCCTGGCCATTTACTTTTCAGGCGCCTCGAAGGACTATCAGGGAGTTTTGGGTTGTCAGGGAGTTTATTATGGAAGGAATATCTGATTCGGGCTAGTTTGCTTACTTGTGGAACATTAAGGTCTATATGTATGATTTTATTTGGGACAAAGTAAAGAGAATTGAGAATTTTACGAAGGATTTTGGATTGTAAGGATTGGATACGAGATGAATTCGAAGATTTAGTGGAGCCCCAAAGCTCAACTGTCCAGGTTGGCCTTATTAAAGTCATGTTGATCAGTCTTTTGTAATGAATTGGAAGTTTAAACCGTTTGTCTAGTAGCTGTAATAGTCGAAATCGATTTTAGTTTCCTGACTTTTCAGTCTAGTGTGAGGATTCTAGGTTAGTCGTTTGTCTAGATGTAGTCCAAGGTAGCAGATCTGTTCGACAAGGATAAGAGCATATAATTAAATGATACTGAAGGGCAGCCCGTAGGTTTATGACGAAGGGTAAAGCTGATTTGATGGGATTTGTTGAGATAGATAAGGACTGAATACTAAAATAATATGTTGTCGTCAACTTCTGATTTGTTTGCCTTGATAATCCTTATCTAAACAATAAGATAACAGTAAACCTTATTTACGTGGGCGCAGTAATGTAGATTATGCGATAAGATTTAACCAGTTGCACCATATATTGTACAATTATATATTCAACGTGTAGTTCTCATTCCCGTGAGAATTTTCGAATAACCGTTGTTTAAGACCACTTTCGCCTTCCGTTATATAACTTCATTTGTGTTGTAAATAGTGAAAGTGAACCTTATTAGAGTTGCGCCTGGATGTCTTGTGAAGAAGAAGAAATGAACTTCATTTATTTAGTTCCGTTGTGAATTCTTATGGAATAACCTTGATAATATCGGGAATATGGTTTATTGATATAAGACTCCAGAATAAAAATTTATTCATGATAGATGCCCGTTGCTATCGCGAAAGGTATTTGTGTGGAATAGAGTATTGGATACAGACCATGCCTGCTACTGGCGCACTATAAATTCTATTCAAAGGACACGGTCGGAATGAAAATCAGGGAAGGTGGAATACAAATGGTTCCAGGCTCCTCCTTTCCTTATTGTGTCTTCTAGCCCAATTGGATTTTCTTTGGGAACGCAGTTAGTTATTCTTTGTAACATCAGAAGGGGACACTACTAAGGGGTCAAGGGTAATTGGAAGGAAGGACAGTTGTGTTCAATATTGAAGGAGGTACTGGAGGCAGTTGAACCATTCTCTTATATCTTTTTTTAGTTTAGGAAAACGTTTTAGAAACATATCTTATGGTACACACTACATAGAAATATTCTCTTTTTAGAACTAATTTTACTCAAATCCAAGGTTTTCTTCCTATTGGAGAAGCAGTTGTACCGGCAGGTTACATTGTATTTTTAATAATTATAGATTGCTATGAATCTGTTTTAAATTATTATTTGATTTTTTGTATTTATCTTATTATAAGTTTTTATTAGTTCCGTTTTTTTTATAAATATTTTACCTTCCTTATGAACAAACGGATGCAATGCAAACCATATTAAAAATCGACATGGCAAAACGTTAAAAAACAACATTTTACTTATTGGAGGAGTTGTACCGACACACTACATTTTATTTTTAATAATTATAGATCGCTATAAATCCGTTTTTAAATTATTATTTGATTTTTTATATTTATTTGATTATTTCCGTTTAATTTATTAATTATTATAAATTGGTATAAATCTGTTTTTAAATAATTTGTTTTTTGTGTTAGCAGTTTTCTATAAAAACTCCATATCTCACTTTTTTTTAATAAATATTTTATCTTCCTTATGAACTAACGGATGCAATCCAAGTTATATGACAAATCTACATGACAAAACGTTTAAAAACAAAAAAAAAAAAAATTCTACTTATTGGAGTTGTACCGACTACATATTATTTTTAATAATTATAGATCACTATAAATCCGTTTTTAAATTATTTGATATTTTTTTATTTATCATATTATAAGTTTTTATTATTTCCGTTTTTAAATTATAAATTGCTATAATTTTTTTTAAATAAATATTTTATCTTCCTTATGAACTAACGGACGCAATGCAAGTTATATGAGAAAACGTTAAAAAACAAAACAAAAAAAAACGTCCTACTTATTGGAGGAGTTGTACCGACAGACTACATTTTATTTTTAATATTTATAGATCGCTATAAATCCGTTTTTACATTATTATTTGATTTTTTTTTTATTTATCTTATTATAAGTTTTATTATTTCCATTTTTAAATTATTGATTATTATAGATTGCTATATTTTTTTTGTTTAAATAATTTGTTTTACGTGTTAGCAGTTTTCTATAGAAACTCCAAATCTCACTTTTTTAATAAATATTTTACCTTCCTTATGAACTAACAGGATGTCACAGTTAGAGACAAAAAGTTTTTAAATAAAATTATCAACAACACTAAAAAAACTTATAGAACATTATTTAAAGTAGAGTAAATTTGCTAAAATATGAGCCCTAATAGATTGACATATTTACGTCCAATAGTTCGTGAAAGATAGCTTTTTAAATTGCTACATTTCATGAAGAATGCTCTGAATAATCAGTATTTAGTGAATTTATTTTGAGAAATCTATATCTCAAAAACTATTCGACATTCAGATGTCAATTACCACTCAAATTGAAGCTAGTTTAATGCGCTATAAAGTAGTTAATAACGTTTATCTTCGTAGGAGTAGTATTTATTGTGATATTCGACAAAATGAATTCACAAAATGTTGATTTCTAGTTGTTCCCACAAAAATTTTGATTTGTGAATAAATATATTTCGGGAACCATAAGAGGTACAGTAGAGGCCAGAACTCAAATAAAAGCTGTTTTATTGAACTATAAAGTAGTTTATAATATTTACCTTCATGGGTGTTGTAGTATTTATGATATTTTCTAATATAAATTCACAAAATATTTAATTCTAGTTGTTCGGATTACATTTTTGATGTTGAAATTAGCTAGACAAACTTATTTTCTTACCGTTTTCCATATTTTTGAGGCTGTTAATTTCGAAAAAAATATGTTTAAAAATATATTACTAGTAGTTAAAAATAGTATGAAAGAGTTTGTTTATTATTGATTTTTTTAATTTAATTATTTAAGGCATCATGCATGTATGGGTCTTTATTGCCTTAATTTCCTAAATAGCGAAGCTGTACTCCTTATTTAAAACTTTTGGGCTGTACACCTGTACGGGAGCAAGGGCTATTGAATTTATTGTTACGATTATATTGAAACTATTACAACATGGGGATCTGAGGTAAAATTTAATAAAATTTTATGGTAGAGCTTAGAATGATAGAGAAACTCAAAAAGTTTATCTACAGTTTGTTTGTTATCCTACAAGATGGAATGGACATTCGCTGGTACATCATATAAAGAAACTTTTGTTTACTTACTCAGAAGGATGACTATTTGGGAATTTCCTTGTCTGGTTCAAAACACTTAAACGGCACTTTAAATTGTTTGCTCGTGTCTCCCGTATACCTTAGCATGAAGATCACGTAGAAAGAATCATTGAAAAAAAATCATAAAAATAAAAAACCTTTCGTATAGATTTCTACATTCATTAAATAATACGTTTTTTGTTCTTTCGATAAAATGAAAAAAAATAAATAAAAAATCCGTGTCCTTTCTAACTCTGGAGGTAAAGAAACAATTTCTACATTTGATCGTACTTATATAGTTAGTTATATTAGTCTATTTCTGAAAAAAAAATTTGAGTCGATTTATTATTAACTTTATTTTTTTTTATATTCACGTGCTTCTGACGCAATTGGCCTCCCACTTAAAAATAAATAAACTGTGAACATTAAATTGAACATTGATACAGTCAAGCGTTGTACCACTAAGAAAATTGAACATTGGATTGACATAAAAAAGGGCAACAATCATCAAAAAGTGAGCGTCCAGGCAAACATATGCCATCACTGTTGACACTGTCTTCAGCGGACCCGGCAACCATTCTTATAATGCCATCCTGGCAAATCAAGATAATCAAATCGCCGGTATATGTACATATCATTTTCTATTGTATATATTTGTATTATGCTTATTTTATTATTGTTCTAGAAGGTAAGGAAAAAATTTTTTTTTAATTGAAACTGAGATTTTCAAAGTCGTTAAGTCAGTATATTTATTTAAAACACATTTCCCGTTATTTTCCTATTTTGCCGACCTACATTAATCTTCCCGTATTGATTTTTCTGTCAAAAAAAAATATGTGCTCACTCCAAGAACTAAGATAACAGTATAAATAAAAATTGTACAAATCCATAAGATAATTTCTCACAGGACACCTCTTAGACAAAAAAAATAGGACAATCTGGTTAAACAGTTTGGGATTAACAAAATAAAAAATGTTAATTTATTCAAGTACAATTTGTGATGATTAATTTCTGTGATATGTAATTAGTCATCACAAATTGCAGACAAGATTATTACTGATTCGAAACCTTCAGATATTTCGCATTTTACTATTTTTGCTTACCTATTTGTCATAAAAGATGATATATCTGTATTTAAAAAACTATGTTTATAACAAAACTGATCAATTTTTTTTATTAGCCTGCGGATTTAATAATGTAAGTTTTACATTATGTTGGAATGAAGGTGGTCCGAAACGAAATTCGTTGAACAGTATGCCATAGCGTGAGGTCGGAACGCAACTGTAACGTGTAATGTTCCGTAGAGAGAGGAAAGTTATATTTTACTTGTTTAACCGTTCATCAAGAAAAGCCACTTATTTACAGAGTATTGAAAACAAGACCTTTATTGAATTTTAAAGGTGCCGTTTACTTTATTTTTTTGTAATATGAAGAACTATAAAATAAAAATAATTAAATACCTGTCATATCGACATATATAATCACAACATAATCGTCTGAGTCGAGGATTTGATAACAATGTACTCAGTCACGGTGATACAGCATGTTTATTTAAGACTATAACTTCTTAACCAGGTTATCTTAGAGACCCATTAGCAATTCCTAATCCTGGATCCGGGATGACATGAATATATGATTATGCAACTTCAATGTCGAACTATCTTTTAGCCTTAGTGGTTTCATATCGAATATGATCAATACTGATTGATCTGAAGATACAATTATATTTTACTTACTTTATTTTAGTTCAGTGTCATCACAATTTTGTATTTTATATATTTTAGTATTCATCATGACTCAGTAAATATGGTTATGGCTAATGGTTATATTTTTGGGGGGGTTTATACTTTCCAGCTTATGTCAGGAATGGCGGGGTATCTTACAATTTACTAACACATTCTTACCATATTGTGAAATTTGAGATTTATTCCGAGAAAAAACACTCCTCGAAATAAAAGTCAAATCAAAAGGTTAGATTCAAACTTGCACTCCGAGACGAGAATGCTAGGGTTTGTGGCTTAACCCGCTCTGCCACCCCACAGCCTCATGACTGCATAATAAAAAGTGAATTATTTTGTATCCACGTTTTTAACGCGCAAACGTCGGTGAACTTCACCATAATGTTAAAGAAAGAATTCGCTGGAGCTATCTGGGATCAGAGCCTTGACACACGGGGAAAAACTAACAGTGGAATGCTTGCAGAGACTGGTCAGTCAATATATCATGATATGAAGGCATGGTGATTAAGATAAGTGGGAAGGGGCTCGAAGCAATACATCAGGACGTCTGTACAGAACAATGAATGCCAGTATAGTAGGCAAGAGACCGCGTGGGAGGCCGAAAACCAGATGGATATACAGAATCAAGCAAGTGTGGAGAAGGATGATCTGGACGGTCATCATGTCTAAAGCCAACCGAAAAAAATCTCTTCATGAATATACCGAAATCTATGAGAAATATAAAAGCAAAATTTAGAACTCATTAATAATCTTGGCGAATTTATTAAACTCATGTCTTGGATCCGACTATTTCTAAATCTTTCCAAGGAGGGATACACATTAAAACCTGGAAGATACTTCTTTTTTTCTAAAATGCAATTATTTCTTACTAGCACGTTTCCTAAAATATTTCTTTTATGAACTTTTAAATGCCTTGACAGTTCCTGAAATTGATTCAATTTCATCTTACATTTAATGCCGAATAACAGAATTATAAGTTTAAATATTCATTTTTAGATGGTTCTCTGATTTTGTCTTTTATTTTTAGGATTCAATAAACGCACTCACTATTAGACTTCATACTCTTTGTACTTTCCTTTTCATTATGATGCAACGGTAGAGGGACATGGGTATGAGATGGTAAAAGTTTCAGAGAATGACTTATATAAGCTTAATGATATCGTTTATCTCAATATTACTGCTTATTATTTCTATTTCATAGTCTTCCCTATTCTCCAGGAGTGATCAAGAATCAGAGCCTTAACACATGAAAGACTAGCAGTGAACTGCTTTGTTATGAAGGCAAGGAGGTTAAGAGGCCGGGACTTGTGGCTCGAAGCAATCCATTAGAACGCCGCTGCATAACAACGAATACCTCTATAATTGGAAATAGACAACGTGGCCGAAAATCAGATAGATAGACGGACTCGACAAAGGTGCAAACTGGAAAGCAGTAGGCCAAGACAGACAGGCGTGGAGAAGGCTGGTTCAGGCGACCAAAGGTCTGCAAGATCTGACGAGCCAACCGGAAAAAAAATCTTTCCCATTCTCAAAAATTAAATAGCACCTCATAATTCTAAGACAATTGCCGGGAGCAGTAGGAACAATCTATTATTGATATAGATCTTTTTTTATTGATCAACAGTAAACGTTGTAGTTATTTGAAATAAAGATAGATTTTAAAATTGTTAGACTTCACGTTTCAGTTCATAACTTTTAAATATTTATAATAATCTTCTTTCCAGTAAATATTTTTCGTGAAGCACACGCCATCATCGATGACACTGCCTTCAGCGGACCCGGCAACCTATCTTATAATACTATACTGGCAAAACAAGATTGTATAATTTTCCAACATATGTACATTCTCATCTGTATATTATAATTTGTTTGTTCTTATTTTTTCAGGAGGTTAGAGAAAAAAAAAAATCGTATAAATATTTGTTATTTACCATTATTCCTATTTTTGATTTATTATTATTGTTTCTATTCCTTCCTAAATGAAGTTAGTAACTCAGGTAACAGTAACTTCGATCCTACCAATATACAATTAATTTATAAACACTCATCATAAAAACGTATCTTATCCGTTGTTTTCTAGGCATACTTATTATTATTGTTTCGCATAACTTTTTTAATAATTTTTTTTTTAATTAATCAAGGTTTTTATAAAGTTGTTTTTCTCCGTTTTATTCGTCAAACGTTCTTGTTATGCCAGCTTATTTTCCAGTTACACTGATAAACAAAGAATGCGGAAATCGTAATGAAAAATTTAATTATCTCTTCTTTCTTAGATAAAGTTAAGTTGTGATTATTTTAGTCATAATTTTTGGCCGGAAAGGTTCTTGGGAATGATAATAAGAAGGAAAGATTTATTTTTTCACTTTTCCTTCTATTTTTATTGTTTAATTGTTAACAATTAAATACATATGTAACCTAAGACCTACTGTGCGACTACTTTATAAAGGTTACATATGAAGGCTATATACTAAAAATTGCAGTTTTAAATAGTTTTTTCTAAAAAGAATTGGCCGCGGAAAGGAATCCCGGAGGATTTTGATTTTATCTGTGGTTATATAATATTTTTGGCCTGGAAACGGATCTTGGATCCACTTGTGAGAAGTGTTTTCTAAGATTACGTTAGTGCAAAGGTAGGTTAGCAGGGTAAACCATGGGTACACTTTTGTTTCTACTAGTTTTCGATGATTCTATGTAGTCTAACTTTAACTGACGAGCAAGGGAGAATCCACAAAGGCATTTAATTAATGGAACAAAGATCCCATAACTACTGGAAGGAATCCATGCTTGCAGGCCACTGTCTGCAGAGATGTCCCAGAGTTTCCATGCAATAAGTAATACAAAAGCTCTGATTGAATAACCTCTAGATTCAGCTATCTAAATTATTCTATAAATTTAAATTCCATATTTACTCTACCCTCCTGTCCTACAGTATCCTTTCTAAACACTCCTCTAACTCCTGTTGAACAGATTCGATACTTAGGACTCCATCTTGACAAGAGACTTACTTGGAATCCACACACAAAACTGAAACGACAAGAAACTGCTTGTAGATTCCGATAGGTACAAGCTTACTTGAAAAACGCTCTTAACTTCCCATTCACTACAAAAAAAAATAGTATACACTGCGATAATCAGACCAATTTGGACATATGGAATTGAGCTCTGGGGCTCTACCAAGCCATCAAATTCCTCCCGCAGTGAATCCTCACAATACAAAATCCTACGTAAAATCCTTGATGGT
Organism: Halyomorpha halys; assembly: GCF_000696795.3. Lineage (NCBI taxonomy): Eukaryota > Metazoa > Arthropoda > Insecta > Hemiptera > Pentatomidae > Halyomorpha > Halyomorpha halys. The sequence goes on from NW_027104750.1 coordinate 152,623, forward strand.
CCTTATTACGTTACAAATAAACTCATCCACAAACACCTTAACATCCCATTCGTTGCATATTTGACCCAAAACAGATATGCGTATTTTCATTCCAAACTCCTTACCGATCCTAACCCATTAATTCTTAATTTTTCACCTTCAACAATCCCTGATAACCCTCAGAGACGTCTGAAAAGAAGATAGCCACGGGACCTTCTAATTTAAATTAATGCTTGAAGTACCACCAATGGGTGGTTACTTCCCAAGATTTTCAAGTGTAAATGAAACATACAACATATTTACTTATTGTATTGATTACTTGTACAGTTGTAAATCACATTAAATAAATAGATAAATTCCACATTTCTTAACAGTATACAGAATATTAAATACAAATATTGATAATGTTAGCGGAATGAAATGCAAATTTTTTTTTTATCTCAAGTGTTGTAGGAATTACCTCGCTGGGATTAAGAAAGTATGATTTTTTTTGTCAATTTGTTTTGTAAATATATTTGATGTCCCATATGTACATATATTTTTCCGATTATAGCAGTTGTTACGAAAAGTAGTTTTTAGAATTTTCACGGTTGCGGGAGGGTGTTACGCTTTTCATAAATAATGGATCCAAGATACTAAAAACTTTAAAGGATAATGTCCTGGATAAAATGAGAACTTTCGTGATAAGGATTCGACTAAAAAAAAAGCAGAAAAACTAACAACTTCCAGTTTTTTTGTGTTTTTTTTTAATATAGTCTGTAGTTGATAACATTAATAAGTATATAGAATTATATTGTAAACTTCCTTCAATGTTTAGAAATATGATTAAGTTAATTTTTATAAATGTAAACAAATTAAATATAATAAAGTTTAATAGGCCAAATTTATTTTGATTTCAGTCCAGGTTATTTTATAATTTTCACATTAATAAGACCGGATGTAGAGATAAGCTCATCATTTATAATTGCTTATTATGTTTGCATTTATTTCTCTCGAATGGTGTTTGACAGCGGTGATTAAAGCTGAACATATTGAGCTACTCTGTTTAACGCCATCGTCATGGAACCGCCCGCTCGTTTGATTACTTTTTTTTTAGTTTATCTTATCTCGGCTAATTATAGGCTAGTGAGAGAGAGCATTTATTTCCCGTTTATCGGCCCCAGTTCTTATAATAGCTGCTAATTTATTAAGTATTCAGTGATCCCTGGGAGGAAGCCGATTGGCTCCGTACACGATAAATAAATATCAATGCCGACCTTTCACTCTGATCGATCCAACGCCCCAGGGTCGAACTGCGTCCACCTCCGATCTGGGTGGGGGAATATTTTAGTACAAGAGCCGGGAAGAGAAAAAGGCGGTTATCTCACCCCAATTTTTTGATTACTTTAATGAAAACTAGATATAATTACTAGTCAAATTTGATGAGTCTGCCAAGTATAGGTAGGGAGATTAAAAAATGGTGGCTGTTTCAAAACCTTAAAAAAACATTAATTTTTCATTCGGAGCTCTATATCTTAAAAGCTACCTACAACACTAGAAAATCTAAGAGAACATTATTTAAAGAAGAGTAAATTTGCTGATATATTAGCCCTAAAAGAGTTACGTCCAATAGATCTCGAGATATAGGTTTTTAAAAAGCAAAATTTCTTAGTGTTGCAGCAACCATTAAAAAAACCGGTGATGACGACCAACTTAACTACTAAGCACCCACACTAATTGTTACTGTTTGGTGACTAACTGTCTCTGGAGACTTGGTCCCTAACACTTACCGGGACTGACTATGGGGACTTGGTCCCAACACTTACCAGGACTGACTATGGGGACTTGGTTCCTAACACTTACCGGGACTGACTATGGGGACTTGGTTCCTAACACTTACCGGGACTGACTATGGGGACTTGGTTCCTAACACTTACCGGGACTGACTATGGGGACTTGGTCCCAACACTTACCAGGACTGACTATGGGGACTTGGTTCCTAACACTTACCGGGACTGACTTAAACCTGGTCCAAGTTCCTAGCATAATCTGTATTGCCTCCATTGAATACAATAATACCCTTATACTTAATTTTTATCCTCAACAATTCACCAACTTAAATAAATAAACATCTGTATTAGAGATTTATTTATTTTTATGTTCTTTTTTTTCTCATTTATTTATTCATTTTTATTCATATTTTTGTATGATCATTCATCCCTATAACAATTGTGTGGCAGATTGTAATATCTATCAATAAATAAATTAGAAATATTAAAAAAATATATCTGTATTATTTGTACACGTCAATAAATATATACATACATACTTAGAATTAAAATTCTTTAATTTAGTATGAAATTAATATCATTTTTTTCATAAGAAATTTGTTCAAGAAGTTGTTAACGGATTAGAATGGTCAAAATTTTATATATTTTCCCTTTTTTATTTATATTCCCCATTAATATTTTTTGGAAAAAAAAAATTCACACATTAAACGTGACAAAAACATTTAGGTTTAGCACGTTTATTGGTCTTTTTTACAATTCACGTTTGACTGTCTACATTTAGTCTCATAATTTTGACTCTCGCAAAATTCAAAACGAAGCCGATAAAAAATCATCAAAATCGAAATTCTTTAATTTGGAATTAATTAATGTATTTTTTCTTTAAAAAAGGTTTGAAAAATTGTTAACCGATTAGCATGGCAATTTTTTTTCTCGCTATTTTAAGCAATAATATAAAAATATTTTTTTTTGGTTCACACCTTAAACATGGTTTAGCAAATTTTGGAAATATTTTTGACAATGTTGCTACTTGCGATTTTTTTTGAAAAGGTATACAATTTTTTTAAATTATTTTTCTCCTAATACGTTGAGGACGTCCATTTTGGATTTATTGTAAATAATAAACCATCCTTCCTGGACTTAAAACTTGAAACTGTGGAATGTTCTTGACCTTAGCATGTGCTCTGTAGCCTTGCCTTTGGTTTGAACTTGAATCTATTTTTATTATGGTCTGAATTTTTAATAAATTTTCTATTTTCGCTCTTGTTATTAATTTTCGTTCTTTCTTTTTACCCCTTGATGAATTCTCTGCATTAAACTCTCTTCCATTTGCAACTTCATAAAATATTAATATCATAATCAGGGAGTCGTAAGCCGATATTGAACAGATCTCAAGTTCTAAGCGTTGGCGGTATTCTCCCACCAGTACCGAAGTAATTATCTTGAAAACTCTTTTAATGTACCTAATTATGACATAAAATTTAGTGTTATTGAGAGCAGAAAAATCGAAAAAATAATATATTTTTAAAAGCACCTAATTAGAACACCTGTCATTTATTTTGATCAACACAAATTGATGCTGGCCCTATTAATAAAGATTAATAACCTATATTAATTGATATTTATTGCATATTTTTTGTTACTAGTTTGAATAATTAGGGAACACATCAGTCTTTGGCGTTATTGTTTTTACTTAAGCTACGCACCGTAACTATAAAAAAGTCTTCTATTATTTAAAACTTTTTTTTATAATACTGCTAATGTTATTTTCACAAAAGATTTTCAAACTCCAGTTTTAATTCCTTTTTCAGACCGAAAAATTCTTATGGATACGGATCGACTTAAATTAAATTATATTTTTATATTACAGTTATTCCTTTAATTTTTGTTTGAACATTACATTTGCTGAATTGTTTTTTTTTTATAAATCTGTGACAAGTATTTGTGTTAAAGATATTCTGTGCATTTAGGATTTTAATTAGATAAACATCAAAACTCATCTCTTAGTACCAGTTAATGTATCTTTTAATCCCAATTCAATGATCTTATATTATTTATGTATTATATTGTAAGTGTTTGCTCTTTTTATGCTTAATTTCGTTAAAGCTTATCTATCGCAAGATATAAATAAATATAAGATAAATCTTTTTAAAATAATATTGACGTTATATAATTAACAACTTTTTTCCGAGAAATCTACATTTCATAAATTTATTTTATCACTATCGAGGATAATAATTACAAACTCCTTTATGTTACATTCACCTAGCTTCAATTTTAATGCTGATAGAAATCTCTACGTCTTATAGACCATTCGATCTTTGCCAAAATAAATTCACAAAATATTTATTTTTCGTTATTTGTAAAAATAAAAACTGGTGTTTTAGTAAATATTATCAGATAAATATTCTTAAGAATTATTAGATGTACCTACATATATCTAATAACCCACACATAGAAGCTAGGTAAAACTATATGTATAATAGAAAATGGCTTTAATTTTTGTCCATAATAAACTTTTTTTAATGATTACTTTTTTTTTAAATCTTCATTATCGCCAAAGAAAGGTCTAAAGCTACTGAAATCCACAGTTTCTCCTGTAAAAATTTTGAACAAAGTTATACATTTTTGGCGCTTACATCAGAAAGAGCAACAATAACAATCTATTTGTCTCTCTCTGGTGATAAAAAAAAAAATTACTTATTCCATTAAACGAATTTATATTCACAACACTTATAACAAAAATAAGGAGCCTCTGAGTAAAGCAGACACATATTTCATTTGTGTCAAAAATGGTTCAAAATGTATGAGATATTTTAATGTTAAAGCATATTCGAGGAGAAGATGGTTGGTGGGTGCGGTCAAAATATAACACAAATGAGTTGAAATAACTTATTTAATCGTGCCAGCATTTCAGCCAGAATTTCTAGCCTTATCAGGGCTAAGAACAAAAAACAAGAGAACAACCAATGAATAAAAAAAAGAAAATATAAACAGAATGACATGAAGTAAATAATTGTACAGAATGAAATTAAAGTGATGAAAGAAGTGAAAAATAAAATGTATATATAGGTAATTGAATAAGTAAGTAAAAATAACATTATTAAGGAAATAAAAAAAAAATTGAAGTTTAATGCAAAGCTTATCCTTGATTGATTTTACTAGAAACTATTACTCGATTCCCGATATTTGTTGGGGGTCAACAAACACATTTGTTTGATGGGGAAAAACATAATAAAAAAATCAGTCAAATTTATCGGAAAGCAATTTTATAGATTAGTTTGTAATCGAGTAATTTTATCATAATCCAATTAAAAAGATTTCAGATTGAACAATATAAATATTAAGCTTTTTTTTTTTTTTTTAGGTTACGTATGTATTGAAAACATAAAATGAGCAAATCCCTTTTGGTTGCTTTGGTGAGGTACTTAACTATTTTAAAATCTACAGATTGTATAAAGGGAAACTTTTTTTAAATTTTTTATAGTCTAAGATTTTTTTTTAATTTATAGTAAGTAGATAATTGCAGATACAGTTTGAAAGCGGTCGAAATGTTGGAGAGATATTAAAAGTTAATTTTTTTTGTATAAATAAATTCTTCTGTTTTTTTCTATAGATGTAGTGTTGACTTAGCTTTTCAGGAGTCTATTGGAATTTGGCTATTTGATGGGACTGTATAAGCTTATGATTGTTTGGTTATACTGGCCCGGCCCAAAATCTGTGAATATTGATGTTGTAGTTAGACAAACAAGAGTTGTTTGCTCGTTTAGGATAGGATATGAGTTCCCCTTCTATCTCCTTGTATGCAAAAGTGGTCCTCCAGGTCCCAAATCCATATTTTGTATTGATACGAATAAAAATAAAACGTTCCTTTTTAAGTTAAATTAAGCATTAGCAGGTTGTTGCTGAAAGAAAATAAAATAAAATTATATTAGCTCAATAAAACATTTACTCACTTCACTGTTTAAAGTTCTAGGTTATGATATCCTATCCTAATACATTTGAAATATGTATAGTTTTTATTTTTTATTTTAATACTTATTTTCCCGTATCCTCGCTTGGCAGATACGCTTAATTTAAATTGAATATTTACTTTTTCGTAAATATAAATAGGGTGTTAGCATTGCGGCGAATAAGGTGACCGTTTAAGTTTGACAGCTACGAACGTATTCATAAAATGTTATTAAGCTCTAAACCGACGTGTAAACGTTCTAAGGGTAGACCGAAACGTAGGTGCTTTGCGTCATGACAGATCTCGTGGATTTGGGTTTGGACGGACATCACTGGATTGATGGTATCAGCTTGGTATCAACCTTCGGGTTCGCATAGCTATTATTTTTATTACACTATTAGCGAATAAACAGATAATTAAGAAGTGAGGATATGGTCGGAGGTGCGAATTGGGTCTATAATATTTCATCTCCCAGTTATGGTTGGACAAGGCCTCAATTCAGCCTTAATCCTAAGTCACTGTGTAAATAAGCACTGATAATGCATATAGAGCATTACAGAGAGAATAAAGGCAGTATCATTCTAGTAAGCGTGCGTTATAATTCTGTTCCCTTTTTTTCCTTTTTTTTTAGTCTTTCAGTCCAAGTACTCGTAAATTCCCAGTATTCCCTCAAAAGTCCTTAGCGTTTTAAGCTTAGAACTGAAATTTATCCCTGAACTTCTTACTATTTGAAATACATCTATATTGACATGATTTTAGCTCATCTTCAAAGTAAATTTGGAGCTTAAAAAATAATTAAAACAATTTTTAATTTAAGTTCCATGAGTATATTAATTAATTAACTCACTAACACATTCATTTATCCTCTGATGTATATTATAACTTATCCCTATTTTAAATTAATTTAAAAAATAAAGTTACACGATTAAGTATAAATACAAAGAAAAAAAATAAACGTAAGAATTTTTTATGATTAGTTATAAAATTAACAGTTGTGACTACTTATAAATATTAATTTGTTGAATATATAAATACATAGTTATATATTATAAAACAAATGTAAATAATTTGAACTGTAAAATTCATTAGATTTGTTAAAAGCATTTAAGTAGATTTATCGTTTATTGCAAAAGGCCTTGACAATGATTTGAGATAGAATCTAAGGGATAAAGCCTTTGATGAGTGGAATCGTAGGTGGTCGTACTCCAGAAAGATATACCGGAAGTAAATAAGTTCATAATATAAGACCAGGAGATGCTCCGTAGCTCAGTGGACCAGCTCTATCCAATTTAACGTTAATTATGCTCTTTTTAGAGAAGTACATGGCGCCATTGGATCGATGATCGTGGGAGTTAGAAGCAAGAAGGAGGCATAAGCATGTCTACAGGCCAAATTAAACGATCCTTTCTTTTAGCATAGGGAACATTAATAACGAAGTTATCAAATAAAGGACTTTAAATAAACATTGCTAATACATATCTTTTTATTCATTTGTTTACATCATCATTAAGAATTGCAGTTAGTGCTCCTTGGTTCATAAGAAATAGCCAATTGCATCGGGAATTACAAATGGAGTCAACAGAGGATTATATCAAAAACGGTTCATGAAGTTCCACTCCCAGTTGCCGATAGTTAAAGGAGCAGTGACCTACAACCTGGGAAACCCAACCTCAACCCGTAGACTGAAGCCTAGACTACTGCTGGACTTTCTGTTATAAATTTTTAATAAATATAAAATTAATTTATAGTCACACTATCTCTATTTACTTATTATTATTATTCATTTTATTTATTCATTTTTTTTTCTCTTTTCTTCTCCCTTCCCTTTTTAAAATTAACTTGTTTCTCTTTACTATTAGAAGACAATTGTTTGTTTTATTTAAGTGTACCAATATCATATCTGTTGTTATTAATTTTACTTTCCTCTTTTATTAAGAAGCATTATTCTTATCTATTTATTTTATTATTATTTTTTTTCTTTTAATAAGAACATTTTATATAGTTAGGGGTTTCATTTGTATGACTATACCCCCTCATTATCAACCATGTAAGGCCCACCAGGCCGATCTGGTACAAAAATAAAATAAAATAAAATAATATACATCATCATGTTCAAACAATTCTTCCCTCCGAAAGAAACTCATTTATTGTAGAACTGACACCAATTTACCTGAGGTTACGGAAGGCCTATTATGGAACAAACAAAAATAATATCCTATTATTCACAGATTCTATGAGTTCATTGTCACTATTGAAAAACGTATGTACAACACATCCTATCGCAGTAACCATCTTTCAAATAATCTAAGTTATATTGGACTGACTGTACAATTGTGTTCATCTGGATACTACTACACAAGGACATCCCATGCAATTGTAAAGCTGACCAAGCGGCAAAAGGTGCATCAGTGATCCCGCCATCTAGTTGCTTTGATTGCCCTCACAACAAATTAGGAGTACAATTCTTCCATGAATGACATCAATCCTAAGATGCAGACGGCGCGAGTGGTACTGACTAGACTGCGAATTGGACACACTCGGCTAACTCAAGAATGCATGTTGTCAGGAGCATCTAAACCAACATGTAAATAATGTACCACTAACTGTTAAACACATACTGACAGACTGCGGTGAATTTCATTATTACTAATAACAGTGTAATGAAAGAAGTTGGAAATAAAACTTGTATATAGGTAATTAAATATGAAAGTAAAATAACAGAAGTAAGGAAATAAAACTATAAAGTTATATAATGCAAAGAAATATACAAAAATACCGTTAATTAATGAAATTTCATTAAATACTGGTATATTTTTTTTTCTTCGTTTTTTCCGTAATTAATATTATTAAATTAAGATATTCATATTTCTTTTCATTATATATCTTTTTATTTTGATTTCCTTAATTCTGTTATTTTACTTATATATTTAATTACCAATAGATATATGTTTTATTTCCCACTTCTTTCATTACTTGTTTTCTAATAATTTTCATTTTGCTCACATATTTACTAACTAGATTTTGATGTATATTTTAGTTTATTATTTATTGTTCTTTCATCTTACTTAATTTTAATTTTACTCTTCTCATACACCCTTTATCTTCTTATAATAGTTAAACTATTCATGTCTGCTAACACTATTTATGTATCCACAATGTTTGTTATTTTTTTAAATTTTCTAATCATTCTATATATCATTTTATACATTTCTTGTTTTTTTGTTGTTAGCCCTGATGAAAGCTAAAAATTCTGGCCGAAACGTAGGCACTAAAGAAATTTATTTTTAACTTTTTTATGTTCTTCTCTGAACCCACAGCCATTTTCTCCTCTTATATATCATTCACGGTCAACTATGTTCTAATCATTTTGACGTCTCCTGTATATCCTTAAGTTTTCGAGATTTTTCCTACAATTAGTCAAAAATCGTAAAATCTAATCATCAAATTTTTTTTTGGCCCATTTAACTTGCTTTTGTTTGAGTGCTAATATTTTTGTATTATAAAATATTTATAAATATTTGTTTATGATCTGTAAATACTTACAGACTCTATAAATAATAATGAAATTAACTTTCTCAGTCCAATACATGTTTTTTTAAACTTAATTTTCATATTTCGCAAGATAGACATCTTAAAACAATATTCGTATAACATCAGTGCTATTTATAAACAGAATATACTCTGGTATAAGTACTGTGTTATTCATTGTTAAGTGGGAATTTAGGTATGTTCATATCTCAAGTGCTAATAACGTTATTTAAAATTACACTCCTACTTGTTATGATAGCGGTAGGACGATGAAGATTCCAAAATAGACTGATCATAAAATAATTAGTCATTCAATTTTGTGAATTTCGTTTTCGGAACTCGATGAGTTGGGGCTTCATACAAAATTTTAAGAACGTAAATTTCTTTGCAATTTTTAATTATTCTTATATTTTAGGAGAACCCCACGCGGAAAAATCTAACTTATTTTACTCAAAATTTAATTCATTTTAATTAATTATGCTGTTTAAGGTGACTTTAAAAAACAAAAAATCTGACGCCTTAAGCATACAAAACATCCATCATGGATAAAAAATTCGTAGTTAAAAAAAATATATATAATCAGCTTTATCGGTGTTCTGTCAGATGAGAATTTTAGCAAATTTATATTATTTAAAAAAATGTGGCAATATTTATAATATTTTGAACACTGAATGAAACTTCAAGTAATTTTTCTTTGGTTATTTATTGTGTGGGTGTGTCTACTGTGTTATGTGGTTCTTTATTACTTTCTATCTTATATGCATTCAAAATTTATTTATAGAGATATGAGAGCTCATTCACACTGTTTGTACAGAAATATATACATTGGATAATAACAAAATAATAAATAAAATAGAAAATGGTAACAAAATTTAAAATAAAATAAAATAAGCTTTTATTTAAATTAAGTTAACTTTTTCTACATGGGCTCGAAGGCTAGGAAATGAGTTAGGAAAGAATAAAACTAGCTATCAGATAGGATTATGAGTTAAAACTAAAAAGTTAAGAGAGACAGACTCACTTCAATCCTTTCTAGATTAGCTTGAAATTTTAAAATAGAGTTATATTTAAAATAGAATTTTAGGTAATAAGGTAGGAAGAGACGGAGAATTGTGAAGATGGCAAGAGCCACGAAAGAGGGTTAACTTTACTCTTAAGTTAGGCTTGACAAGACAGGCAAGTATTCGGAAATTCTAATGAGTCTCTCTTATTCAATAAAAAAAGAGATACGGTGCAAAATGGATCTTTGATCATAGCTTAGTTCAAAGTTTTTTAATTGCTTGTCAACTACACTTACTTCAAATAAAATTGAAATCGTGTGGCTAAAACTAATAAAGCAAATACACATTCACGTAATAGTTTTTTGTTTTATTTCTAACATATCACAGTATTTTGTAGTATTTTTATTCTGTGTAAAATTGTGAGTTTTTTATTTTATTTTTATATTGAAAGTGGGTTAGCACAGAGGCAGGGCACTATGCTATGAATTCAAAAGACGCGGGTTCGAATCCCGCTGTGGCAAATAATTATTTATTCTGTTACTGCACTCATGAGTTTATATATTCTGTTGATTATTGTTGTTCATTTTTATCTTTTCAAATTCATTATTTTATATTATTATTTTGTATTTACTCTAAGGCTCTAAAGCCTAATTTTGACGCCTGTATCCTAAGGGATCAATCCCAGAATAAATAAAGAATATTATTATTATTATTACTTTACTATTATTTTATAATGAGGTGTAGATAGTTGACCGTAGATTAATGCTTGAAGAAGTTTGTCGGGGGGTGCGGTCAGCAAAGAACAACATAAATAAACAAAACCATATTTATTTATTTTATGCCGACGTTTCGACCTGAGTTTCAGGTCTTCATCAGGGGTTGTGGCTTGTAAAGGGGATCTTCCCATTTAGAACTGTATATAAAATACAACCAGCAAATTTGAAGTAAGATCATAATGATTTGATGGAGCATGTAGAGAAACTACTCAGTAGTTGAACTCTAAAAACATTTTACAATATAAGGTCACGAGACCATCTTCTGTTCAGGCGCCTCGGAGGATTGCCAGGAATGGAAGAGGAAGCAAGGTTAGAAACTAGTGAGTTTGGGTGGTTAGGGAGTTTATAACGGAAGGAATGATATCGGGTTTGGGCTAGATCGGGTACATAAGGAATATTTAGGTCTTTATGGATGGTTTTATTAGTACCAAAATAAGGAGCATTGAGGATTTTACGAAGGATTTAGGATTGTAAGGATTCGATACGAGATCAATTCGAAGGTTTAGTGGAGCCCCAAAGCTCAACTCCGTATGTCCAGATGGGCCTTATTATTGTCATGTAGTCATCAGTCTTTTGTACAGAGTTGGAAGTTTAGACCGTTTGTCTAGTAAGTGCTGTAATAGTCGGAATCTGCGTGCAGTTTCCTGTCTTTTCAATCTTGTGCGAGGATTCCAGGTTAGTCGTTTGTCAATGTGTAGTCCAAGATAACGAATCTGTTCTACAGGGGTAAGAGCCTCATTATTAAAGTATACTGCAGGGCAGTCGGCAGGTTTACGACGGAGAGAAAAGGTGATTTGATGGGATTTATTTTTATCCTCCACTTTCGACACTATTCTTCGAGGGTTGTGGGATTGGATAGTTTAGGATGCAATCAAAGGGTTATTATTAACTGTGAACACACATGTGTCATCAGCATACGTGGTAAGAATAGTGTTAGGAGTTGTTAGGATGTCAGCTGTATAGACGGTGTAGAGAATGGTACCGAGGATACTACCTTGAGGAATACCAGCGGATTGAAAATAGAGGGATGAATAGGAATTGTGGTTTACTTGGAATAATCTATTAGTAAGAAAGGAACGGATGATGAGAAAATATGTAGGAGGTAAGAATTTACGGAGTTTGTAAAGCAGTCCCGGGTGCCAGACTCGATCAAAAAGCCTATTCTACATCGAAAAAGACTCCCGCGCAGCACATTCTGCGCTCTAAAGAAGACGACACAACGTCCACCACACATTGCTGGATAGTGGAGTGGGATTTTCGGAACACTAACTGGTGATCTGGGATTATATGATTGGAATCTAGGATGGGGTATAGTCGTTTCAAAATAAGTTTTTCTAGGATTTTTCCCATGATCGGTAATAGAGAGATGGGTGTTCTGGCGGCTTTTGGTGTTTGGTGATCATTTTGATTATAGATAGTTTCCATAGGTCAGGAAAATATGTGGAACGGATAATGGCGTTATGTATATAGGTGAGGAATAGGATGGCTTTTCGTGGAAGAAGTTTAAGGATGTGCGATGTTATTAGGTCGTATCCATAAGCTTTGCGGGTAGGTAATCGCTGAATGATGCTGAATATTTCAGAAGGGTGAAATGCTTTAGGTAGTAGGGTCATTTGGAGTGGAATATTTAGTTCTGCTTCAATACATTCTAGGTGAATTGGATTAAGGATATCGCGATGCGGAATAAAGGTTTTAGAAAGGTGTTGTCCAAAGGTTTGAGATTTTTGTTCGTCAGTTCTGGTCCAGGTTTGGGAATCGGTGAGAAAAGGATAATTAAAATCTTTGAAATTCAGCAGCTGTTTGGTGGTTCTCCATATTAAAAATACCTGTATCAATTCCTTTTTCGTTATCAACAGTTATGCACGGATCAACGAGTATCTGCGGTATTTAAATACATATGTTACACATTTATAAGTGCAGTGCGTCGGTTCCCATGAGGAACTAATAAAAAACATTAAATAAGTAAATTTATATTTAAAAAATAAAATAAATACTAATAATTGTGGTTTATATAGTACTCCCATCCATCCGCCTCAGAAAAGCGGATTGCCAGAAAAGCAGCAGTTTAGTCTTTCCTAAACCTCGTCCCACTGTGCGGTGTAAGCTTAGGAGTGTGTGGTTATTTTGAATTTCAGATATTCTTTTTTAATAGGAAGATAGAAGTATGACAAAAGTACATATAAAAAAAAAAAATTGACTGACACCAACCAAATACTCAGTAAAGATTATAAAATCCAACTGAAGTGGGAAATACCCCAAGTTTTTATCTCGAAATACAATTATACACTTCAGACCACGAGCGTCAATCTTTCGGATCATATCCTCTTAGGATAGCTCAAGATACAAAAATAGTATTGATTGCAATTTGAAGTCATTGATTCATTTAAACAATATCTGATATATGTATATCTGTAAACAATATCGGATATATCTAATTTCCCCTTGACGAAAATGGTTTGTTGATCTTTTGCTTAAATCATACTCATTTGGAGTCTACGTAACCTCAGTAATCTAAATGAATCGTAAGCTTTAGCATCTGAAGGTATGTCCGCAGACGCTTTGTTTAGGAGATATTTATGCCTAAAGATTTTCATTGTTATAAATTATTTAGGTTTTATAAAATAAATTAAACTGATTTATTTGTTTCAACTACTTTATTAATTAAATGTAAACATAAAAATTCATATTAAATGTTGTTCAAAGTGATTTCCTTGAGCATTAAGATAGGCTCGGCATCTTTCTTCAACAGCAGGAGTGGCAGAACGGCACTGGATATGTGTTACTATTTCACAAGATTCAATTATCCTTCTTCGTAAGGAATTAAGATCATTAACCGGTCTTGCATAGACTTTTAATGTCAACCTAAACCAAAAAATCCAGAGGTGATTATTTTTCTGATTGAAGATACCTCTTCTCGTGAAGCCTAGCTTCATCTGTCCAGAGAATGTTTCCTGAAAATTGTGGATGATGCTCAACTTGATTTGGGTGAAGTCCATCTGTAATGAGAGTTCTCCATACTGTAGTTGGCGTAATATTTAATTCTGCTCCAGCTATTGGTACACTGTCAGATCGATTAACATCAAAATAATGTAAAATGGTCGCACTGTTTTTTTCATTTCGTAAAGGGGCAAAAATACCACCAGCACGTGGTATTATAGCAAATATACTAGTTTCTCTTTGACGTTGAAACGTGGAGCTAAAGATAGACTTATTTGGTAATCTTCTATCCGGAAATCGCCTGGCATATTCACGACGGGCGGTTTTAGTATTACCATTGCAAAAACTTTACACAAACACCATATCGACATTAGTATAAATTAAAGGCATAATGATGAGTACTCTACGAAAGCCTCTTACAAACTGATAAATGTTATTGACGGTTCCCAATGCTAATTCCAAATAGCATCAATCCTTATGTGGCCAATAGTTTTTATACAGTTAGGGGATAAAAGGCCATATTAGTATACTATTTAATCCATCTCCTAAACAAAGCGTTTGCGGACATACTTTCACTTTGAACAACATTTAATATGAATCTTAATGTTTAAATTAAATATGTATTGAACTAACTTTTAATATTTATTATTGATATTGAGAACTTTATCTCTGACAAAGGACACTAACTTGCTGTAAATTAAAATTGTTGCCAATAATACTACTATTCCTCGAAATACTAGAGGGAAAAACTTTTATTCAGTTGCGCTGCCCAACTGTACTGGGTTGTTAAATACACAGCCTACTTATAGTTAGTTAGGATTTTTTTTTATTTATAATAAAGTACAGTCATAGTACAGTAAATTTATAATATATAATAGTAATATATGATTTTTATTTGTTTAAGGATTTTCGTTCATTTTTTCCTTCTTTCTATATATTATTTTTTTAAATCTTTTTTTCTTATTATTTCTCTATCTATATAATTGTATTTTTTCCCTTAATCTAACACATCTTTCCATTTTTTCCCTCTTTAACAAACGTAAAATAAAATTTTAGATAAAGTAACAATCTATACAAATGAAACTCTATCGTGTTTTCGCACTTAGTTAGTTAAATTCGCAATTAGTTCAAATAAAATCTTTAAATAAAAATTAACAATTATCTACAATGATATAAAACTATATGCATACATTCAAATACAGATAATAAAAATATTATAAATAATAAAAAAGTATGTATTTAAAAGAAAAGTAATGTATGTATAAAATATAATTAATAAAAACAGTAATAAATATAGGGGATCTCAAGACAAGATAAAAATTTCCTGTGATGGTATGTCCGCAAACGCTTTATTTAGGAGATATTCACACCTAAAGATTTTCATTGTTATGAATTATTTTCGTTATGTGAAATAAATAAAACCTATTTACTTGTTCCAGCTACTTTATTAATTAAATGTAAACATTAAGATTCATATTAAATGAATATCAATAATAAATATTAAAAGTTAGTTCAATACATATTTAATATATAATATTTGAACGCAGCTTTTTATGTCTCTTCACATTATAGGAAAATTAAATATCAATATAATATGAGAGTATCATTAATAAAAAAAAAAAACTAACTTATCTCTTTTATGAGTGGTAAAATATTTTAACTTTTGTTTTTATGGCCATTCATTATGCATAAAATTCATAATGAACGTTGTAATTTAATATCAAAATGTTCAGAAGTAGTCCTGCTATTAATTAATATTTTTATGTTTGTAATGACAATGCTTTCCTCTTATATTATTGCTAACTTCCATTTAATTTTAATAATTATTTTTTGTGTGTTTTCAGGTAAGCCATGGAAGTCCTACCTTAAATAATACAATTCTAAGGTATATTTTACTATAGTGCACTATTTAAAAGTAAGTATAAATATTTTAAATTCATGTCATATGTAAATTATTCACGGTTTCTTTCTCGTATAGTGAATTTCTTAATTTAAATCATGTTTAAAAACATTTAGTACACATTTTATATATTTTTATAATTGAACGATTAAGAAATATTGTATATATA